>NW_027210130.1:0-108882 GCF_027789765.1 Dendropsophus ebraccatus | reverse complement strand
TTTCCCATAACATTGAGGGGCCACTCAAAGGAAAGGGACAGTCGAGCCGAAGCTGCAGACGGTTGTTTCCATCCTGTATTTTCTTTTTTTTTTTTTCCTAAAATAATGTTAATTATAAGCTGTTTGTGGTATCAGCTATGGCATCTACAAGGTAATTACAAGAAGAAACTATGAAGACCTATGGTGCAGAAAATTAGTAGAGAATGCTTTTATGCAGGAGTGAATATTTGTTGGATGTGGTAATAGTGCATATATGGCACATCATTACAGATCCTAGGAGCGGGAGTCTCAGTGACCTTTAAAGTTAGAGGATTAGCAAATTTCAGAGGACAGTAAAAACAGCAGCAATCTGTTTGTCCCACAGGGCCTGATCTACTTTCGGATCGCAGTGGAAGCAGCACCAGTAGCAAAAATTAACAGTACATTGTGTGGACTATATATGCATTTAAATACACACTCTCATAGTCAGTGCTCATAGTCAAATCCATCTAATTGCAGAATGAAGCAAGTGAGGGACAAGCCCTTACAGCAACGGACGACTTATCTTGCTGACCAGAGGAAATGAATGAGTTTCAAGCATAGGAGGAGACAATGAGGTCATTAGCCCATACCTAATCACAAAGCTGGGACTCTCAAGCATTTTGAAAATGGTAACTTCACCAACAGCTATTTGGTACTCTGTAAGGCTAGCCATAGACATATCGAGCAGCAGGGTAGATTCTGTAGAGGAGAAGAATGAGCTGCCTAAGACAAAGGATCCATGAACAGGTCTAGTGTCACATGTGCCAGTGGGGGTGTAGATAGCTCTGTCCTGACAATAAAGTTTCTGCAAATATTGTAGAATTATCAGGACCAAAAAAATATAGTGTATAGTGATAGTGTAATGGACAGCGAGTGTGGACTCGCTGTGCTACTCAACCGGTTTGGCTTTGGGCCACACCAGGGAGCGGAGTCTAAGTGCCCTCTAGGTCTTCACCCTTTATCCTGCTCCAGGATGCGGAAGCTGGACTTCTGCGGCTAGAGGACACCAGGTCGCTCCACAAGTGTGGTCCCGGTGTGAGCAGCAACTGGCCCCCAAGGACCAGAAGGAGTCGGTGCAAGGCTCCGGGGAACAGGCTACATATGCCTAGACAGCAAGCCGGACTGTCAAGCAGGAGGAGTGAATGCAGTATCAGGGATGGGAGGGGTATTGTAGTCAGATAAGCAGAGGATCAGGGTAGGCGGATTCATTGCAGGTCACACAATCGAAATGGCAAACAGCAGAGGCAAAAAGGCCTACAATCTAAACTGGTTAAAAATTTGATTTGAGAATAAAGAAGTATCCCCTGGTTCTCACTTGGCCATTTTTTTGAAGCTACTGGACAGTTAAGGAAGTGTAACATTTCATATGTCAACATTGCTAAGTCATATATGCTTCAATGTATATAGGATTATTGAGGTGGATTAGGAGTGGGGTATTTGAGAATTAATAATGAAGGTGACCTATGGCCCCATCAGTAGTTAGGTTACAACGAATTCAAACGCCACCAAAAAGAAAAAATGCTGAACCTCAAAATTTTTACAAAATAACCTCATATATGTTTTATTGATTAAAAACATACACTGAAAATGAATATACAATGATCCATGACTGGAAATAATGATACAAACAGCAAGAGTAAGGAGGCTGCTCTCTGTGGACTACTGCTGAAAATACCAATAAATATAAAGTGCGAAATACATAGCAGCATAACGGTACATATACAAATATAGGATATAACAGGAGAATGCTCAATAGATAACTAAAAAGTACTGCATGGTGATATACATAAATAACCCAAGAGCATCCTGTGTACTGGCGATAGTAATGGCGTCCACTGGCTGCCCCCTATATTGGTATGCACTAGGAATTCAAGTCAAATGAGTTGATACAGGGTATACAGGAACAAGTTACTCTCAGATCAGACAGAACATCAAAAAGAAAAGCTAGACAGAAAGATCAGACTTTGTCTTCCACTTCCAGAACCCTTCTGGTTTGCCTTTATTGTGACATTGGCGAGGGTGAACGGTTTGCATGTTGTCCTATTGAGGGGGGATTGCTACGTGGTTGTTCCCATAATGTAAAGAGACAACAAATTGGAGACAACTTAATGTATGCAGTAATGATAGGCAAGGACTTCACAAAGTTTTGAGGTCATAAACTCAAAGTTCTCTCGTAATTATCTAAAATGCACAGGGGTAATTTAGGATATTTCACACATGGTGACGTTTCATTGCATTACTGCACTCATGGACAACTGGACATCAATTAAATGATTAGTTATATTATGAAAACTCATTAACAGAACTAAATTACAATTAATTGCTTTGTCCAAATGTAATCTCATTATCCCCCTTCCCTACTTTCTTTTTACCATTTTTTCCTCTATGTACCCCTTTGTGAACCTTCATTTTATTATACTCATACAAACCATTAGAACTACAGTAGGTAAAATGCATGTAGTTATCCTTTATTAACCTCTATGACAGATAGAAAACTGTAGATGCAAATTGAAATATTGATCTGTTATTTCACCCCGATAGCAGACAGCAAACTCAGATATATGGGAGATCTCCTAGTAACCAATCCAAACAGATCCTTCTCTAATGATAAGAGGAATATTCAGGCCACTCTGGAAATTTCTAACAGTATTGAAGGTTTTAAGGAATTTTTCCTTGATATCTATCATTGATGTCTTCCTGTATTTGTATCTAAAACCCATGCTCTGCATTCGTTATGTTTCAATAGAACATTTACATTGGCCAATAAGTTAACCACATTGAGAACACATGTATCAGGAAAGCCTACAGTGAAAATACAGTTAGCCCATGGGGGTGCTAAGGCACAGAGTCCACTCCGGGTCTAGGTTCAGGGAAATCACCATCCCGCTAGGCCTTCAAGTCGTGGCAGAGTCCAAACTGTCTCAGCATCACAGGGGAGCCCTTTGTAATGGAGACAATGTCCTCCGCCCGTTTCCATAACATTGAGGGGCCACTCAAAGGAAAGGGACAGTCGAGCCGAAGCTGCAGACGGTTGTTTTCCATCCTGTATTTTCTTTTTTTTTTCTAAATAATGTTAATTCATAAGCTGTTTTTGTGTATCAGCTATGGCATCTACAAGGTGATTACAAGAAGAAACTATGAAGACCTATGGTGCAGAAATTAGTAGAGAATGCTTTTATGCAGGAGTGAATATTTGTTGGATGTGGTAATAGTGCATATATGGCACATCATTACAGATCCTAGGAGCGGGAGTCTCAGTGACCTTTAAAGTTAGAGGATAGCAAATTTTAGAGGACAGTAAAAACAGCAGCAATCTGTTTGTCCCACAGGGCCTTGAATCTACTTTCGGATCGCAGTGGAAGCAGCACCAGTAGCAAAAATTAACAGTACATTGTGTGGACTATATATGCATTTAAATACACACTCTCATAGTCAGTGCTCATAGTCAAATCCATCTAATTGCAGAATGAAGCAAGTGAGGGACAAGCCCTTACAGCAAAGGACGACTATCTTGCTGACCAGAGGAATGAATGAGTTTCAAGCATAGGAGGAGACAATGAGGTCATTAGCCCATACCTAATCACAAAGCTGGGACTCTCAAGCATTTTGAAAATGGTAACTTCACCAACAGCTATTTGGTACTCTGTAAGGCTAGCCATAGACATATCGAGCAGCAGGGTAGATTCTGTAGAGGAGAAGAATGAGCTGCCTAAGACAAAGGATCATGAACAGGTCTAGTGTCACATGTGCCAGTGGGGGTGTAGATAGCTCTGTCCTGACAATAAAGTTTCTGCAAATATTGTAGAATTATCAGGACCAAAAAAATATAGTGTATAGTGATAGTGTAATGGACAGCGAGTGTGGACTCGCTGTGCTACTCAACCGGTTTGGCTTTGGGCCACACCAGGGAGCGGAGTCTAAGTGCCCTCTAGGTCTTCACCCTTTATCCCGCTCCAGGATGCGGAAGCTGGACTTCTGCGGCTAGAGGACACCAGGTCGCTCCACAAGTGTGGTCCCGGTGTGAGCAGCAACTGGCCCCCAAGGACCAGAAGGAGTCGGTGCAAGGCTCCGGGGAACAGGCTACATATGCCTAGACAGCAAGCCGGACTGTCAGCAGGAGGAGTGAATGCAGTATCAGGGATGGGAGGGGTATTGTAGTCAGATAAGCAGAGGATCAGGGTAGGCGGATTCATTGCAGGTCACACAATCGAAATGGCAAACAGCAGAGGCAAAAGGCCTACAATCTAAACTGGTTAAAAATTTGATTTGAGAATAAAGAAGTATCCCCTGGTTCTCACTTGGCCATTTTTTGAAGCTACTGGACAGTTAAGGAAGTGTAACATTTCATATGTCAACATTGCTAAGTCATATATGCTTCAATGTATATAGGATTATTGAGGTGGATTAGGAGTGGGGTATTTGAGAATTAATAATGAAGGTGACCTATGGCCCCATCAGTAGTTAGGTTACAACGAATTCAAACGCCACCAAAAAGAAAAAATGCTGAACCTCAAAATTTTTACAAAATAACATCATATATGTTTTATTGATTAAAAACATACACTGAAAATGAATATACAATGATCCATGACTGGAAATAATGATACAAACAGCAAGAGTAAGGAGGCTGCTCTCTGTGGACTACTGCTGAAAATACCAATAAATATAAAGTGCGAAATACATAGCAGCATAACGGTACATATACAAATATAGGATATAACAGGAGAATGCTCAATAGATAACTAAAAAGTACTGCATGGTGATATACATAAATAACCCAAGAGCATCCTGTGTACTGGCGATAGTAATGGCGTCCACTGGCTGCCCCCTATATTGGTATGCACTAGGAATTCAAGTCAAATGAGTTGATACAGGGTATACAGGAACAAGTTACTCTCAGATCAGACAGAACATCAAAAAGAAAAGCTAGACAGAAAGATCAGACTTTGTCTTCCACTTCCAGAACCCTTCTGGTTTGCCTTTATTGTGACATTGGCGAGGGTGAACGGTTTGCATGTTGTCCTATTGAGGGGGGATTGCTACGTGGTTGTTCCCATAATGTAAAGAGACAACAAATTGGAGACAACTTAATGTATGCAGTAATGATAGGCAAGGACTTCACAAAGTTTTGAGGTCATAAACTCAAAGTTCTCTCGTAATTATCTAAAATGCACAGGGGTAATTTAGGATATGTTCACACATGGTGACGTTTCATTGCATTACTGCACTCATGGACAACTGGACATCAATTAAATGATTAGTTATATTATGAAAACTCATTAACAGAAACTAAATTACAATTAATTGCTTTGTCCAAATGTAATCTCATTATCCCCCTTCCCTACTTTCTTTTTACCATTTTTTCCTCTATGTACCCCTTTGTGAACCTTCATTTTATTATACTCATACAAACCATTAGAACTACAGTAGGTAAAATGCATGTAGTTATCCTTTATTAACCTCTATGACAGATAGAAAACTGTAGATGCAATTGAAATATTGATCTGTTATTCACCCCGATAGCAGACAGCAAACTCAGATATATGGGAGATCTCCTAGTAACCAATCCAAACAGATCCTTCTCTAATGATAAGAGGAATATTCAGGCCACTCTGGAAATTTCTAACAGTATTGAAGGTTTTAAGGAATTTTTCCTTGATATCTATCATTGATGTCTTCCTGTATTTGTATCTAAAACCCATGCTCTGCATTCGTTATGTTTCAATAGAACATTTACATTGGCCAATAAGTTAACCACATTGAGAACACATGTATCAGGAAAGCCTACGGGAAAATACAGTTAGCCCATGGGGTGCTAAGGCACAGAGTCCACTCCGGGTCTAGGTTCAGGGAAATCACCATCCCGCTAGGCCTTCAAGTCGTGGCAGAGTCCAAACTGTCTCAGCATCACAGGGGAGCCCTTTCGTAATGGAGACAATGTCCTCCGCCCGTTTCCATAACATTGAGGGGCCACTCAAAGGAAAGGGACAGTCGAAGCCGAAGCTGCAGACGGTTTGTTTCCATCCTGTATTTTCTTTTTTTTTTCTAAAATAATGTTAATTCATAAGCTGTTTTGTGTATCAGCTATGGCATCTACAAGGTGATTACAAGAAGAAACTTATGAAGACCTATGGTGCAGAAAATTAGTAGAGAATGCTTTTATGCAGGAGTGAATATTTGTTGGATGTGGTAATAGTGCATATATGGCACATCATTACAGATCCTAGGAGCGGGAGTCTCAGTGACCTTTAAAGTTAGAGGATAGCAAATTTTAGAGGACAGTAAAAACAGCAGCAATCTGTTTGTCCCACAGGGCCTTGAATCTACTTTCGGATCGCAGTGGAAGCAGCACCAGTAGCAAAAATTAACAGTACATTGTGTGGACTATATATGCATTTAAATACACACTCTCATAGTCAGTGCTCATAGTCAAATCCATCTAATTGCAGAATGAAGCAAGTGAGGGACAAGCCCTTACAGCAAAGGACGACTATCTTGCTGACCAGAGGAATGAATGAGTTTCAAGCATAGGAGGAGACAATGAGGTCATTAGCCCATACCTAATCACAAAGCTGGGACTCTCAAGCATTTTGAAAATGGTAACTTCACCAACAGCTATTTGGTACTCTGTAAGGCTAGCCATAGACATATCGAGCAGCAGGGTAGATTCTGTAGAGGAGAAGAATGAGCTGCCTAAGACAAAGGATCATGAACAGGTCCAGTGTCACCTGTGCCAGTGGGGGTGTAGATAGCTCTGTCCTGACAATAAAGTTTCTGCAAATATTGTAGAATTATCAGGACCAAAAAAATATAGTGTATAGTGATAGTGTAATGGACAGCGAGTGTGGACTCGCTGTGCTACTCAACCGGTTTGGCTTTGGGCCACACCAGGGAGCGGAGTCTAAGTGCCCTCTAGGTCTTCACCCTTTATCCTGCTCCAGGATGCGGAAGCTGGACTTCTGCGGCTAGAGGACACCAGGTCGCTCCACAAGTGTGGTCCCGGTGTGAGCATCAACTGGCCCCCAAGGACCAGAAGGAGTCGGTGCAAGGCTCCGGGGAACAGGCTACATATGCCTAGACAGCAAGCCGGACTGTCAGCAGGAGGAGTGAATGCAGTATCAGGGATGGGAGGGGTATTGTAGTCAGATAAGCAGAGGATCAGGGTAGGCGGATTCATTGCAGGTCACACAATCGAAATGGCAAACAGCAGAGGCAAAAAGGCCTACAATCTAAACTGGTTAAAAATTTGATTTGAGAATAAAGAAGTATCCCCTGGTTCTCACTTGGCCATTTTTTTGAAGCTACTGGACAGTTAAGGAAGTGTAACATTTCATATGTCAACATTGCTAAGTCATATATGCTTCAATGTATATAGGATTATTGAGGTGGATTAGGAGTGGGGTATTTGAGAATTAATAATGAAGGTGACCTATGGCCCCATCAGTAGTTAGGTTACAACGAATTCAAACGCCACCAAAAAGAAAAAATGCTGAACCTCAAAATTTTTACAAAATAACATCATATATGTTTTATTGATTAAAAACATACACTGAAAATGAATATACAATGATCCATGACTGGAAATAATGATACAAACAGCAAGAGTAAGGAGGCTGCTCTCTGTGGACTACTGCTGAAAATACCAATAAATATAAAGTGCGAAATACATAGCAGCATAACGGTACATATACAAATATAGGATATAACAGGAGAATGCTCAATAGATAACTAAAAAGTACTGCATGGTGATATACATAAATAACCCAAGAGCATCCTGTGTACTGGCGATAGTAATGGCGTCCACTGGCTGCCCCCTATATTGGTATGCACTAGGAATTCAAGTCAAATGAGTTGATACAGGGTATACAGGAACAAGTTACTCTCAGATCAGACAGAACATCAAAAAGAAAAGCTAGACAGAAAGATCAGACTTTGTCTTCCACTTCCAGAACCCTTCTGGTTTGCCTTTATTGTGACATTGGCGAGGGTGAACGGTTTGCATGTTGTCCTATTGAGGGGGGATTGCTACGTGGTTGTTCCCATAATGTAAAGAGACAACAAATTGGAGACAACTTAATGTATGCAGTAATGATAGGCAAGGACTTCACAAAGTTTTGAGGTCATAAACTCAAAGTTCTCTCGTAATTATCTAAAATGCACAGGGGTAATTTAGGATATGTTCACACATGGTGACGTTTCATTGCATTACTGCACTCATGGACAACTGGACATCAATTAAATGATTAGTTATATTATGAAAACTCATTAACAGAACTAAATTACAATTAATTGCTTTGTCCAAATGTAATCTCATTATCCCCCTTCCCTACTTTCTTTTTACCATTTTTTCCTCTATGTACCCCTTTGTGAACCTTCATTTTATTATACTCATACAAACCATTAGAACTACAGTAGGTAAAATGCATGTAGTTATCCTTTATTAACCTCTATGACAGATAGAAAACTGTAGATGCAATTGAAATATTGATCTGTTATTCACCCCGATAGCAGACAGCAAACTCAGATATATGGGAGATCTCCTAGTAACCAATCCAAACAGATCCTTCTCTAATGATAAGAGGAATATTCAGGCCACTCTGGAAATTTCTAACAGTATTGAAGGTTTTAAGGAATTTTTCCTTGATATCTATCATTGATGTCTTCCTGTATTTGTATCTAAAACCCATGCTCTGCATTCGTTATGTTTCAATAGAACATTTACATTGGCCAATAAGTTAACCACATTGAGAACACATGTATCAGGAAAGCCTACGGGAAAATACAGTTAGCCCATGGGGTGCTAAGGCACAGAGTCCACTCCGGGTCTAGGTTCAGGGAAATCACCATCCCGCTAGGCCTTCAAGTCGTGGCAGAGTCCAAACTGTTTCAGCATCACAGGGGAGCCCTTTCTAATGGAGACAATGTCCTCCGCCCGTTTCCATAACATTGAGGGGCCACTCAAAGGAAAGGGACAGTCGAGCCGAAGCTGCAGACGGTTGTTTCCATCCTGTATTTTCTTTTTTTTTTCTAAAATAATGTTAATTCATAAGCTGTTTTGTGTATCAGCTATGGCATCTACAAGGTAATTACAAGAAGAAACTATGAAGACCTATGGTGCAGAAAATTAGTAGAGAATGCTTTTATGCAGGAGTGAATATTTGTTGGATGTGGTAATAGTGCATATATGGCACATCATTACAGATCCTAGGAGCGGGAGTCTCAGTGACCTTTAAAGTTAGAGGATAGCAAATTTTAGAGGACAGTAAAAACAGCAGCAATCTGTTTGTCCCACAGGGCCTTGAATCTACTTTCGGATCGCAGTGGAAGCAGCACCAGTAGCAAAAATTAACAGTACATTGTGTGGACTATATATGCATTTAAATACACACTCTCATAGTCAGTGCTCATAGTCAAATCCATCTAATTGCAGAATGAAGCAAGTGAGGGACAAGCCCTTACAGCAAAGGACGACTATCTTGCTGACCAGAGGAATGAATGAGTTTCAAGCATAGGAGGAGACAATGAGGTCATTAGCCCATACCTAATCACAAAGCTGGGACTCTCAAGCATTTTGAAAATGGTAACTTCACCAACAGCTCTTTGGTACTCTGTAAGGCTAGCCATAGACATATCGAGCAGCAGGGTAGATTCTGTAGAGGAGAAGAATGAGCTGCCTAAGACAAAGGATCATGAACAGGTCTAGTGTCACATGTGCCAGTGGGGGTGTAGATAGCTCTGTCCTGACAATAAAGTTTCTGCAAATATTGTAGAATTATCAGGACCAAAAAAATATAGTGTATAGTGATAGTGTAATGGACAGCGAGTGTGGACTCGCTGTGCTACTCAACCGGTTTGGCTTTGGGCCACACCAGGGAGCGGAGTCTAAGTGCCCTCTAGGTCTTCACCCTTTATCCTGCTCCAGGATGCGGAAGCTGGACTTCTGCGGCTAGAGGACACCAGGTCGCTCCACAAGTGTGGTCCCGGTGTGAGCAGCAACTGGCCCCCAAGGACCAGAAGGAGTCGGTGCAAGGCTCCGGGGAACAGGCTACATATGCCTAGACAGCAAGCCGGACTGTCAGCAGGAGGAGTGAATGCAGTATCAGGGATGGGAGGGGTATTGTAGTCAGATAAGCAGAGGATCAGGGTAGGCGGATTCATTGCAGGTCACACAATCGAAATGGCAAACAGCAGAGGCAAAAAGGCCTACAATCTAAACTGGTTAAAAATTAGATTTGAGAATAAAGAAGTATCCCCTGGTTCTCACTTGGCCATTTTTTGAAGCTACTGGACAGTTAAGGAAGTGTAACATTTCATATGTCAACATTGCTAAGTCATATATGCTTCAATGTATATAGGATTATTGAGGTGGATTAGGAGTGGGGTATTTGAGAATTAATAATGAAGGTGACCTATGGCCCCATCAGTAGTTAGGTTACAACGAATTCAAACGCCACCAAAAAGAAAAAATGCTGAACCTCAAAATTTTTACAAAATAACATCATATATGTTTTATTGATTAAAAACATACACTGAAAATGAATATACAATGATCCATGACTGGAAATAATGATACAAACAGCAAGAGTAAGGAGGCTGCTCTCTGTGGACTACTGCTGAAAATACCAATAAATATAAAGTGCGAAATACATAGCAGCATAACGGTACATATACAAATATAGGATATAACAGGAGAATGCTCAATAGATAACTAAAAAGTACTGCATGGTGATATACATAAATAACCCAAGAGCATCCTGTGTACTGGCGATAGTAATGGCGTCCACTGGCTGCCCCCTATATTGGTATGCACTAGGAATTCAAGTCAAATGAGTTGATACAGGGTATACAGGAACAAGTTACTCTCAGATCAGACAGAACATCAAAAAGAAAAGCTAGACAGAAAGATCAGGCTTTGTCTTCCACTTCCAGAACCCTTCTGGTTTGCCTTTATTGTGACATTGGCGAGGGTGAACGGTTTGCATGTTGTCCTATTGAGGGGGGATTGCTACGTGGTTGTTCCCATAATGTAAAGAGACAACAAATTGGAGACAACTTAATGTATGCAGTAATGATAGGCAAGGACTTCACAAAGTTTTGAGGTCATAAACTCAAAGTTCTCTCGTAATTATCTAAAATGCACAGGGGTAATTTAGGATATGTTCACACATGGTGACGTTTCATTGCATTACTGCACTCATGGACAACTGGACATCAATTAAATGATTAGTTATATTATGAAAACTCATTAACAGAACTAAATTACAATTAATTGCTTTGTCCAAATGTAATCTCATTATCCCCCTTCCCTACTTTCTTTTTACCATTTTTTCCTCTATGTACCCCTTTGTGAACCTTCATTTTATTATACTCATACAAACCATTAGAACTACAGTAGGTAAAATGCATGTAGTTATCCTTTATTAACCTCTATGACAGATAGAAAACTGTAGATGCAATTGAAATATTGATCTGTTATTCACCCCGATAGCAGACAGCAAACTCAGATATATGGGAGATCTCCTAGTAACCAATCCAAACAGATCCTTCTCTAATGATAAGAGGAATATTCAGGCCACTCTGGAAATTTCTAACAGTATTGAAGGTTTTAAGGAATTTTTCCTTGATATCTATCATTGATGTCTTCCTGTACTTGTATCTAAAACCCATGCTCTGCATTCGTTATGTTTCAATAGAACATTTACATTGGCCAATAAGTTAACCACATTGAGAACACATGTATCAGGAAAGCCTACGGGAAAATACAGTTAGCCCATGGGGTGCTAAGGCACAGAGTCCACTCCGGGTCTAGGTTCAGGGAAATCACCATCCCGCTAGGCCTTCAAGTCGTGGCAGAGTCCAAACTGTCTCAGCATCACAGGGGAGCCCTTTCTAATGGAGACAATGTCCTCCGCCCGTTTCCATAACATTGAGGGGCCACTCAAAGGAAAGGGACAGTCGAGCCGAAGCTGCAGACGGTTGTTTCCATCCTGTATTTTCTTTTTTTTTTCTAAAATAATGTTAATTCATAAGCTGTTTTGTTTATCAGCTATGGCATCTACAAGGTAATTACAAGAAGAAACTATGAAGACCTATGGTGCAGAAAATTAGTAGAGAATGCTTTTATGGAGGAGTGAATATTTGTTGGATGTGGTAATAGTGCATATATGGCACATCATTACAGATCCTAGGAGCGGGAGTCTCAGTGACCTTTAAAGTTAGAGGATAGCAAATTTTAGAGGACAGTAAAAACAGCAGCAATCTGTTTGTCCCACAGGGCCTTGAATCTACTTTCGGATCGCAGTGGAAGCAGCACCAGTAGCAAAAATTAACAGTACATTGTGTGGACTATATATGCATTTAAATACACACTCTCATAGTCAGTGCTCATAGTCAAATCCATCTAATTGCAGAATGAAGCAAGTGAGGGACAAGCCCTTACAGCAAAGGACGACTATCTTGCTGACCAGAGGAATGAATGAGTTTCAAGCATAGGAGGAGACAATGAGGTCATTAGCCCATACCTAATCACAAAGCTGGGACTCTCAAGCATTTTGAAAATGGTAACTTCACCAACAGCTCTTTGGTACTCTGTAAGGCTAGCCATAGACATATCGAGCAGCAGGGTAGATTCTGTAGAGGAGAAGAATGAGCTGCCTAAGACAAAGGATCATGAACAGGTCTAGTGTCACATGTGCCAGTGGGGGTGTAGATAGCTCTGTCCTGACAATAAAGTTTCTGCAAATATTGTAGAATTATCAGGACCAAAAAAATATAGTGTATAGTGATAGTGTAATGGACAGCGAGTGTGGACTCGCTGTGCTACTCAACCGGTTTGGCTTTGGGCCACACCAGGGAGCGGAGTCTAAGTGCCCTCTAGGTCTTCACCCTTTATCCTGCTCCAGGATGCGGAAGCTGGACTTCTGCGGCTAGAGGACACCAGGTCGCTCCACAAGTGTGGTCCCGGTGTGAGCAGCAACTGGCCCCCAAGGACCAGAAGGAGTCGGTGCAAGGCTCCGGGGAACAGGCTACATATGCCTAGACAGCAAGCCGGACTGTCAGCAGGAGGAGTGAATGCAGTATCAGGGATGGGAGGGGTATTGTAGTCAGATAAGCAGAGGATCAGGGTAGGCGGATTCATTGCAGGTCACACAATCGAAATGGCAAACAGCAGAGGCAAAAAGGCCTACAATCTAAACTGGTTAAAAATTAGATTTGAGAATAAAGAAGTATCCCCTGGTTCTCACTTGGCCATTTTTTGAAGCTACTGGACAGTTAAGGAAGTGTAACATTTCATATGTCAACATTGCTAAGTCATATATGCTTCAATGTATATAGGATTATTGAGGTGGATTAGGAGTGGGGTATTGGAGAATTAATAATGAAGGTGACCTATGGCCCCATCAGTAGTTAGGTTACAACGAATTCAAACGCCACCAAAAAGAAAAAATGCTGAACCTCAAAATTTTTACAAAATAACATCATATATGTTTTATTGATTAAAAACATACACTGAAAATGAATATACAATGATCCATGACTGGAAATAATGATACAAACAGCAAGAGTAAGGAGGCTGCTCTCTGTGGACTACTGCTGAAAATACCAATAAATATAAAGTGCGAAATACATAGCAGCATAACGGTACATATACAAATATAGGATATAACAGGAGAATGCTCAATAGATAACTAAAAAGTACTGCATGGTGATATACATAAATAACCCAAGAGCATCCTGTGTACTGGCGATAGTAATGGCGTCCACTGGCTGCCCCCTATATTGGTATGCACTAGGAATTCAAGTCAAATGAGTTGATACAGGGTATACAGGAACAAGTTACTCTCAGATCAGACAGAACATCAAAAAGAAAAGCTAGACAGAAAGATCAGGCTTTGTCTTCCACTTCCAGAACCCTTCTGGTTTGCCTTTATTGTGACATTGGCGAGGGTGAACGGTTTGCATGTTGTCCTATTGAGGGGGGATTGCTACGTGGTTGTTCCCATAATGTAAAGAGACAACAAATTGGAGACAACTTAATGTATGCAGTAATGATAGGCAAGGACTTCACAAAGTTTTGAGGTCATAAACTCAAAGTTCTCTCGTAATTATCTAAAATGCACAGGGGTAATTTAGGATATGTTCACACATGGTGACGTTTCATTGCATTACTGCACTCATGGACAACTGGACATCAATTAAATGATTAGTTATATTATGAAAACTCATTAACAGAACTAAATTACAATTAATTGCTTTGTCCAAATGTAATCTCATTATCCCCCTTCCCTACTTTCTTTTTACCATTTTTTCCTCTATGTACCCCTTTGTGAACCTTCATTTTATTATACTCATACAAACCATTAGAACTACAGTAGGTAAAATGCATGTAGTTATCCTTTATTAACCTCTATGACAGATAGAAAACTGTAGATGCAATTGAAATATTGAACTGTTATTCACCCTGATAGCAGATAGCAAACTCTGTTAAATGCAGAAAGTTTAATGCAAGATTATGGAACTTGTTTTAACTTTAAGGCTGGGTTCACACTGGGTTATTGCAGTCCATGTAAGATATCCATTTTTAAGTTGCTACTTTTAACGGTTAACCACGTTTCTGTGTACACTAAAAAACTAAGAAAAGAAAACCTGTTTTGATCCTTTTTTTTTTTTTTAATGGAAATAAATGTAAAACGAAAAGAACAGATTGCACAAAATTGCATCAGTTTTTTACCACAAAACGGATATGTTAAATGGACTGCAAAAATGCAGTGTGAACGCAGCCTCAGCTACACCATTCAGAATGTACCCTAAACTATTGGGATACACAGCTTTTATGTAATTTAGCTCTATAAAATGAAGCTAGTTCAATGCAAGACTATGGAATTTGTGTGCACTGTAAAACAGACCACTCAGAACGTACCAACAACGATTGAGGGTAAACCTCCGTGATGTATTTTAGCTCAAAGACAATTCCAAAGTCTCACACTGAACTAGCTACATTTGTTAATGTTTAAAGCAAATGTACCATCAGGTACATTCGCTTTAAAGGGGTTGTCCGGCGATAAAAAATTATTCACAGAATAACACACATTACAAAGTTATACAACTTTGTAATGTATGTTATGTCAGTGAATGGCCCCCTTCCCGTGTACCCGGAAGTGTGGTGCGCTATACATTACCTGTCACGTGCCGACCACGGTCTCCGATCCTCAGCAGTGACGTCTTCTTCGGGAGGCCGGCGGATCTTCCCGAGTGCCGGCCGTCCTCTGCAGCGTCATCCGAAGCTCAGCCGCGATTGGCTGAGCATAACTGTGCTCAGCCAATCTCGGCTGAGCGGCTGATGACGCTGCAGAGGGCGGCTGGCACTCGGGAAGATCCGCCGGCCTCCCGAAGAAGACGTCACTGCTGAGGATCGGAGACCGTGGACGACACGAGATGCGGTGAGTATAATGCACCACACTTCCGTGTCTAGCGTGGGTGGGGGGAAACACGGGGAAGGGGGCCATTCACAGACATAACATACATTACAAAGTTGTATAACTTTGTAATGTGTGTTATTCTGTGAATAATTTTTTATCGCCGGACAACCCCTTTAAGTGCTGCACATGAATAGTCGGTCCTTTTTTTTTTGAACCGCGGCCCGGTTCCTGCAGAGGGTGTTGGTTTAATACCGAGCACCGGCTCGGTATATTAGTTCTATTTATGTGGAACACTTAAAGCGAATGTACCTGATGGTGCATTTGCTTTAAATAGCACAATTACATTGGCCAGTAATCGAACAACATCATTGAAACATGTAACATCTAAACTTACTGAAATATATACAGTTTGCCCATGGGGTGGTAAGGCACAAAGTCCACTCCGGGTCTGGGTTCAGGGAAATCACCATCCCGCTAGACCTTCTAGTAGTGGTGGAGTCCAAAGTGTCTCAACATCACAGGGGAGCCCTTTCTAATGGAGACAATGTCCTCCGCCCGTTTCCAGAACATTGAGGGGCCAATCAAAGGAAAAGGGCAGTCGAGTCGAAACTACAGACGGTTGTCTGCATCCTGTATTTATAATTATAACTCATCCTATATTGTCTTTATCTTTGCGTAGCACATTTACTTTTTACAATAGGTTAACAACATTGTTCAAATATTTAACACCAATCTACATATGTAATCACCTTTATCAAAGTTATTCCACATATAAGAGATTTCTAACCCGCAGGGTTAGCAAACGAATGCCGATCAGTGAGATTGGCACTCGTTTGCTGTGCCTCAACATGGCACGAGAAATCAACCATCTGGGCTGCATGAACGATGACTATATCGTTCGTGCAGCCTGGGAAACTTACAGCACATATATGTATATATCTGGGCTGTCAGTTTCCAGATCACAAGCAGTGTATACTTACCAGGCTGTTTATGATCCGGTATCTGTCTTCTCCAGTCCTCTGGCCACCGGCTGTATCTTCAGGACCTGCCTCCTCCAGTTGTCAATCATCGCAGAGGAGGCGATAGCAGCCTGAAGATACAGCTGGTGGCTGGAGAACTGAAGAAGCCAGACTGCTGCCTGTGATCTGGACAGATTGGATATATACATATCTGTTCTGTCAGTTTCCCTTTACCATTATTGGCTGTATAAATCCCTGTTTACACAGGGAGATGTGCAGCCGATAAAGAAATATTTAAAGCAGATTCTAAACAGATGATCAGCTGATAACCAGGCAATCAGTCTTCTGCTGTTACTTTTACACGGGCCAATTATTGCCGCAGGAGCGTTTCTAGCGACACCCCAGCCAATATCAGCCCGTGTAAAAGGCCATTAAATTTTGTCATGATTGGTTAAAAGGGTTATCCAGCACTACAAAAACATGACCACTTTCCCCCTACCCTTGTCTCCAGGTCAGGTGTGGTTTGCAATTAAGCTCAATTTACTTCAATGGAACTGAGTTTCAAACCCCACCCAATCTGGAGACAAGAGTGGAGGAAAAGTGGCCATGTTTTTGTAGCACTGGATAACCCCTTTAAGTATGCTCACAAGACTTCCAAATGGCTAGAGGTAGAGATGGGCAAATCTACAGTAGGAACTAAGGTAATCGCTTCATTCCTATCAGGATTCAGCTCATCAGGCTGCAGGCTTTAAAGTCTGCGACACTCTGTGCCGCTCCTCCCCAGGTGCTGGGAAAAGATGGATCCAGTCCTGGGGAACTTCTCCCAGTTTCTCAGGATTGGATCCATCTTTTCCCAGCACCCCGGGAGGAGCGGCACAGAGCAGACCAGACTTAAAAGCCCACAGCCTGATGAGCTGAATCCTATAAGCAACAATGGGAAACGGCTCTCGCTGTGTACACATTGCATCCATACAGCAAATAAAGGAGATCTACCTTACCTGTGTGTTCTGCGTCCTGTGCTTGCATCCAGACACCTCTTATTTCTCACTTCACAACATGACAGTGGTCAGTAGGGTCCTCACCAACAACCTTTATATGGATCAGAGAGAAAATACATCAATATAATAATATAGTGTCGTATTATAAAGGGATTATGTGGGGACAATGAATGTTTTCTCTAGGTCATGTGCGAGAAAATTAGTGGCGTGTGTAATGGTCTGTAATGGCGTCATTACAGAGATCCCTAATAGAGCGAAGCTGCAGCCAGTTCTCTCATCATGACAGCAGAGCAGTTGTGTCCTCAGCCGCTTCAGTCAGTGTAGGAAACATCCAAAACAACTATCAGAACTTTTACCATGATGACTACCGCCCCCTGCAAGATACAGGACCCCAGTGACAATGGGTGGTTACTAATGGTAAAATGTATGTATGTGTGTTCTAACCTACATCCTCACTCTGTAGGGACACCAGTGCTGTAGTCCCTGTCAGCAAAAAGATATCGCCCACAAAAAGCGGGGAACTTTAGGCTTTGTTCACATATAATATTTCTGCCAGTCTTTTTTCAACCGAAACCAGGAGAGGAACTGACAGAGCAAAATTATAATGGTAAGATTGCCTAGTTTCTGTGTTTTCAACCCACTCCTGGCTTTGTTTAAAAAAAAAAAAAAAATCTGACCAAAAGCCTGATGGAAATACTATATGTGAACATAACCTTAAAGTGAGCAGGTTAGATAGGTGAAAGAGATGCATAGCTTCTGTGTATAAAGCACAAAGGGGCATTATTGGTGTGAGAGCACAAAAGACACAAAATACTGTATGTGAGGCATCCAGTGGCAAATTATAATGTGGGTGGTTTGAGCGGCCTCCTGGGGGCCCACAACTGTCCAAAGCACCCACATTAAGGGATGGAAAAAAATAAGTAAAATTCACTTCTAAGACAGTCCCCTGTCACTGCAGCTCTCCCAGCATACTGTCCTCTTCTGTCCTCCAGCACAGGCAGTATCTATTGCGGACACTGGTCACTGACACGCCGATCGTTCCGTGTAAACAGTCATCGCGCGATAGTCCGGCCGCTCGCCTTCCGCAGCCCTGCCCGCCGCCCGGCCCCCTGCTGGCAGCCCGGCCCCCCGCTCATCCCCAGCCCCCTGCTCGATCGCCACCCCCACCGCCGCTCTGATAGCCACGGGATGTCGGAAGACCTGCTGAGCGGAGCAGGTAACGTATGTTCTTGCCGGGGGCGGTGGGGGCGATCGAGCGGCGTCGGAGGGGGGGGGGGGCGCGACCGGAGCGGCGGCCGGGGGGCGATCGGGGCGGCGCAGGGGGCTGCGGTTGAGCTGGGGGGCGGGCTGCGGGCGGGCCCTTTTACACAGAAAGATTATCTGACAGATTATCTGCCAAAGATTTGAAGCCAAATCCAGGAATGGATTTGAAAAGAGGCGAAATCTCAGGCTTTCTTGTATGACCTGATCTCTGTTTATAGTCTGTTCCTGGTTTTGGCTTCAAATCTTTGGCAGATAATCTGTCAGATAATCTTTCTGTGTAAAAGGGCCCTTAGGGTCCATTTACAAGGAAAGATTATCTGGCAGATTATCTGCCAAAGATTTGAAGCCAAAGCCAGGAATGGATTCGAAAAGGGGAGAAATCTCAGGTTTTCCTTTATGACCTGATCTCTGTTCAAAGTCCGTTCCTGGCTTTGGCTTCAAATCTTTTGCAGATAATCTGTCAGATAATCTTTCTGTGTAAATGGACCCCAACACATGCTACCTGTGCCAGAAGAGAACAAGGGAGAGCAGAGCCAGGAGACTCTTGGCGATGGGGGAACATATGGGAGGCAAGGTTTTGTTTTTTTTGTGCACTCACTGGCCCCGTGGGGTTGGGGATCACACTGGGGGCCATCTACTAAAGGGGGGGGGGGGGACTGGGGTCATCTACTGACTGGGGCCATCTATCAGGCGGACTACACTTGGGGCTATATACTGATGGGGGACTTCAATAGGGGCCTCATACTGACTGGGGTCCATCTAGTAAAGAGGGACTACACTTGGGGCTATATACTGATGGAGGGACTACAGTGAGGGAATGTTCCTCTGCATTGAGGGACCCAGGGTGCATTTAATTCATCACTGAGTATAGGCCCTGCGGTATTATAGGTGTATTTACTAAAAATAGAGGGCAGTTGTGTTTCCACATTGACTGCTTGCTAGAGATCTAGGTAGGGGCTAGCGACGCCAGTGATCGATGCTGCAAAGGCCATCCCCAGACTACTGGTGCACGTGCAGCTGTACTGAACAGGACTGGATGCGAGGACAGGAACTATAGCATTACTGTTTGAGACTGAACATGACAAGTCATGGGGTAATTATATTTTTCTGATGATTTATATATACAAATACAGATGATAAATGGTTTACTAATTAAAAATAAAACAACCTGCATAGTGAAAACTTACCAGTAGATGGCGCCATATAACAAACTATAATTCTCTCATCCACCTTCAGATAATAAAGATATTGTATTCTGATGCTTTCAAATACGAGTTATTTAATGTAAAATTTCTTTTACATGACCACTTTCCCCCTACCCTTGTCTCCAGGTCAGGTGTGGTTTGCAATTAAGCTCAATTTACTTCAATGGAACTGAGTTTCAAACCCCACCCAATCTGGAGACAAGAGTGGAGGAAAAGTGGCCATGTTTTTGTAGCACTGGATAACCCCTTTAAGTATGCTCACAAGACTTCCAAATGGCTAGAGGTAGAGATGGGCAAATCTACAGTAGGAACTAAGGTAATCGCTTCATTCCTATCAGGATTCAGCTCATCAGGCTGCAGGCTTTAAAGTCTGCGACACTCTGTGCCGCTCCTCCCCAGGTGCTGGGAAAAGATGGATCCAGTCCTGGGGAACTTCTCCCAGTTTCTCAGGATTGGATCCATCTTTTCCCAGCACCCCGGGAGGAGCGGCACAGAGCAGACCAGACTTAAAAGCCCACAGCCTGATGAGCTGAATCCTATAAGCAACAATGGGAAACGGCTCTCGCTGTGTACACATTGCATCCATACAGCAAATAAAGGAGATCTACCTTACCTGTGTGTTCTGCGTCCTGTGCTTGCATCCAGACACCTCTTATTTCTCACTTCACAACATGACAGTGGTCAGTAGGGTCCTCACCAACAACCTTTATATGGATCAGAGAGAAAATACATCAATATAATAATATAGTGTCGTATTATAAAGGGATTATGTGGGGACAATGAATGTTTTCTCTAGGTCATGTGCGAGAAAATTAGTGGCGTGTGTAATGGTCTGTAATGGCGTCATTACAGAGATCCCTAATAGAGCGAAGCTGCAGCCAGTTCTCTCATCATGACAGCAGAGCAGTTGTGTCCTCAGCCGCTTCAGTCAGTGTAGGAAACATCCAAAACAACTATCAGAACTTTTACCATGATGACTACCGCCCCCTGCAAGATACAGGACCCCAGTGACAATGGGTGGTTACTAATGGTAAAATGTATGTATGTGTGTTCTAACCTACATCCTCACTCTGTAGGGACACCAGTGCTGTAGTCCCTGTCAGCAAAAAGATATCGCCCACAAAAAGCGGGGAACTTTAGGCTTTGTTCACATATAATATTTCTGCCAGTCTTTTTTCAACCGAAACCAGGAGAGGAACTGACAGAGCAAAATTATAATGGTAAGATTGCCTAGTTTCTGTGTTTTCAACCCACTCCTGGCTTTGTTTAAAAAAAAAAAAAAAATCTGACCAAAAGCCTGATGGAAATACTATATGTGAACATAACCTTAAAGTGAGCAGGTTAGATAGGTGAAAGAGATGCATAGCTTCTGTGTATAAAGCACAAAGGGGCATTATTGGTGTGAGAGCACAAAAGACACAAAATACTGTATGTGAGGCATCCAGTGGCAAATTATAATGTGGGTGGTTTGAGCGGCCTCCTGGGGGCCCACAACTGTCCAAAGCACCCACATTAAGGGATGGAAAAAAATAAGTAAAATTCACTTCTAAGACAGTCCCCTGTCACTGCAGCTCTCCCAGCATACTGTCCTCTTCTGTCCTCCAGCACAGGCAGTATCTATTGCGGACACTGGTCACTGACACGCCGATCGTTCCGTGTAAACAGTCATCGCGCGATAGTCCGGCCGCTCGCCTTCCGCAGCCCTGCCCGCCGCCCGGCCCCCTGCTGGCAGCCCGGCCCCCCGCTCATCCCCAGCCCCCTGCTCGATCGCCACCCCCACCGCCGCTCTGATAGCCACGGGATGTCGGAAGACCTGCTGAGCGGAGCAGGTAACGTATGTTCTTGCCGGGGGCGGTGGGGGCGATCGAGCGGCGTCGGAGGGGGGGGGGGGGCGCGACCGGAGCGGCGGCCGGGGGGCGATCGGGGCGGCGCAGGGGGCTGCGGTTGAGCTGGGGGGCGGGCTGCGGGCGGGCCCTTTTACACAGAAAGATTATCTGACAGATTATCTGCCAAAGATTTGAAGCCAAAGCCAGGAATGGATTTGAAAAGAGGCGAAATCTCAGGCTTTCTTGTATGACCTGATCTCTGTTTATAGTCTGTTCCTGGTTTTGGCTTCAAATCTTTGGCAGATAATCTGTCAGATAATCTTTCTGTGTAAAAGGGCCCTTAGGGTCCATTTACAAGGAAAGATTATCTGGCAGATTATCTGCCAAAGATTTGAAGCCAAAGCCAGGAATGGATTCGAAAAGGGGAGAAATCTCAGGTTTTCCTTTATGACCTGATCTCTGTTCAAAGTCCGTTCCTGGCTTTGGCTTCAAATCTTTTGCAGATAATCTGTCAGATAATCTTTCTGTGTAAATGGACCCCAACACATGCTACCTGTGCCAGAAGAGAACAAGGGAGAGCAGAGCCAGGAGACTCTTGGCGATGGGGGAACATATGGGAGGCAAGGTTTTGTTTTTTTTGTGCACTCACTGGCCCCGTGGGGTTGGGGATCACACTGGGGGCCATCTACTAAAGGGGGGGGGGGGGACTGGGGTCATCTACTGACTGGGGCCATCTATCAGGCGGACTACACTTGGGGCTATATACTGATGGGGGACTTCAATAGGGGCCTCATACTGACTGGGGTCCATCTAGTAAAGAGGGACTACACTTGGGGCTATATACTGATGGAGGGACTACAGTGAGGGAATGTTCCTCTGCATTGAGGGACCCAGGGTGCATTTAATTCATCACTGAGTATAGGCCCTGCGGTATTATAGGTGTATTTACTAAAAATAGAGGGCAGTTGTGTTTCCACATTGACTGCTTGCTAGAGATCTAGGTAGGGGCTAGCGACGCCAGTGATCGATGCTGCAACGGCCATCCCCAGACTACTGGTGCACGTGCAGCTGTACTGAACAGGACTGGATGCGAGGACAGGAACTATAGCATTACTGTTTGAGACTGAACATGACAAGTCATGGGGTAATTATATTTTTCTGATGATTTATATATACAAATACAGATGATAAATGGTTTACTAATTAAAAATAAAACAACCTGCATAGTGAAAACTTACCAGTAGATGGCGCCATATAACAAACTATAATTCTCTCATCCACCTTCAGATAATAAAGATATTGTATTCTGATGCTTTCAAATACGAGTTATTTAATGTAAAATTTCTTAATACTGGAAAGATTTGGTGCCATAAGTCTCTACAGTGTACAGTCATGGCCAAAAGTTTTGAGAATAATACAAATATTAATTTTTACAAAGTCTACTGCTTTAGTTTTTAAAATGGCAATTTGCATTGACTCCAGAATGTTATAAAGAATAATCAGCTTAACAGCAATTACTTGCAAAGTCAATATTTGCCTAGAAAATGAACTTTATCCCCCAAAACACATTTCAACATCATTGCAGCCCTGCCTTAAAAGGACCAGCTAATATCGTTTCAGTGATTGCTCCATTAACACAGGTGTGGGTGTTGATGAGTACAGGGCTGGAGATCAATCTGTCATGATTAAGTAAGAATGACACCACTAGACACTTTAAAAGGAGGCTGGTGCTTGGCATCATTGTTTCTCTTCTGTTAATCATGGTTATCTCTAAAGAAACACATGCAGTCATCATTGCGCTGCACAAAAATGGCCTAACAAGCAAGAGTATGGCAGCTAGAAAGATTGCACCTCAGTCAACAATCTATTGCATCATCAAGAACTTCAAGGAGAGAGGTTACATTGCTGCTAAAAAGGCTCCAAGGCTCCCAAGAAAGACCAGCAAGCGCCAGGACCGTCTCTTAAAATTGTTTCAGCTGCCGGATCGGGCTACCAGCAGCGCAAAGCTTGCTCAGGAATGGCAGTAGGCAGGTGTGAGTGCATCTGCACGCACGGTGAGGCGGAGACTCTTGGAGCAAGGCCAGGTCTCAAGGAGGGCAGCAAAGAAGCCACTTCTCTCCAGAAAAAACATCAGGGACAGACTGATAGGCTATGTGCACACTGAGCAATTCTCGAGGAATTGTAGCTGAAAGTTTTCAGTCAGAATTCAAGCAGAATTTAAGCCCCCCATTGACTTCTATAAGATTCCTCTAGCAGATCTACAGCAGAAACTTCTGCTCGGAAATTCTGCAGTGTGAACAACAGAGCAGAAAACCCATTGAACACAATGGGACTTTGCTCTGCACATTTTTTACGGGGGGAATTTCAAGCTGAATTTCGAGCTGAATTTCAAGCTGAATTCCTCGCCTTTTCCTCAGTGTGCACATAGCCATATTCTGCAAAAGGTACAGGGAGTGGACTGCTGAGGACTGGGGTAAAGTCATTTTCTCTAATGAATCCCCTTTTCTATTGTTTAGGACATCTGACAAACAGCTTATTCGTAGAAGACGAGGTGAGCGCTACCACCAGTCTTGTCTCATTCCAACTGTAAAGCATCCTGAAACCATTCATGTGTGGGGTTGCTTCTCAGCAAAGGGAATCAGCTCTCTCACAGTCTTGCCTAAAAACACAGCCATGAATAAAGAATGGTACCAGAATGTCCTCCAAGAGCAACTTCTCCCAATTGTCCAAGAGCAGTTTGGCAATCAACAATGAATGCCTTTTCCAGCATGATGGAGCACCTTGCCATAAAGCAAAAGGTGATAACTAAATGGCTCAGGGAACAAAACATAGAGATTTTCGGTCCATGGCCTGGAAACTCCCCAGATCTTAATCCCATTGAGAACTTGTGGTCAATCATCAAGAGACAGGTGGACAAACAAAAACCAACAAATTCTGACAAAATGCAAGCATTGATTGTGCAAGAATTTACTGCTATCAGTCAGGATTTGGTCCAGAAGTTGATTGAGAGCATGCCAGGGAGAATTGCAGAGGTCCTGAAGAAGAAGGGTAAACACTGCAAATATTGACTTGCTGCATTAACTCATTCTAACTGTCAATATAAGCTTTTGTTACTCATAATATGATTGCAATTATATTTCTGTATGTGATAAAAACATCTGACAAATACACATAAAAACCAGAGGGCAGCAGATCATGTGAAAATATAATATTTGTGTGATTCTCAAAACTTTTGGCCATGACGGTATGTGTTCCACAAATTACTGTAATGGCATGTTTCATTTCATTGTGAGCCCTAATGGGGACATGGATCAATGTCGTGGGCACTAGTACACTTGGAAGTAACCTTTCACAACCCTTACATTTGGGCCCGCGGAGCGGGAATCAGGGTACAATTGTGATATGGTAATTAAATGGTTATTCCAGGACTAGAATATCCTTAGCATGGACCACAGATCAGCTCTAAAGTTTTAGTAGCCACTGTGCCTGGTATTACAGTTCAGGTCAATGGGACTGAGCTACAATATCAGGCACAGCCACTACTGAAACTACAGCCTTAAGTATACCGCCTCATGGTGAGAATTGGACCACTAATAACGCGAAATTGATGGCTTATCATAGGGAAAATATCCATATAAAGCTTGGAACATGGAAACACAGTGTCTGAATTAGTAGTTTGGTTATGCTTACATGTCCCAGCTTACAGGTAAAATAATACAGCGTACAGGTATAATTAAAGAGTAAAGAAAGATGGCAGCACCCTCCCTCACATATATGTTTATTCACCAAACCTTATGGCATACAAGCAAGTAAAATTGTACGATAAAAAAACTGCCATTATGGATTCGGATATGCTTCATACACAGAGGAGGTCATTTAAAAGGAAAGTCTTAAATAAGTCCCCAGGTGTAAACCTTAATAATTCAGGCGCAACACATCCTCCTCACCTTGCTGCACCTGGGACTTTTTTTTTTTTGTTATAATGGAAGTCAATGTAAAAACAGATCCAAACGTATTGCACAAAATGACATCCGTTTTTCATCAGTTATTCTTCATAAAACATATCCGTTATCCCAGCCTAAGCTGTACCACTCAGAATGTACCCTGAACTATTGGGATACACAGCTGTGATGTAATTTATCTCTATAAAATGAAGCTAGTTCAATGCAAGAGTACATGTGCACTGCAAAATAGAACTATTGGGGATAAACCTCTGTGATGTATTTTAGCTCTATGAAAGGTATATAGTTGAATGTAAGACTTTGTAATTGTCTTTATGTTTAAATAGCACATTTACATTGGCCAATAAGTTAACAACATTGTTAACACATGTATCACCAAAGCTTACTGGAAAATACAGTTAGCCCATGGGGTGGTAAGGCACAGAGTCCACTCCGGGTCTAGGTTCAGGGAAATCACCATCCCGCTAGGCCTTCTAGTAGTGGTGGAGTCCAAAGTGTCTCAGCATCACAGGGGAGCCCTTTCTAATAGAGACAATGTCCTCCGCCCGTTTCCATAACATTGAGGGGCCACTCAAAGGAAAGGGAAAGTCGAGCCGAAGCTGCAGACGGTTGTCTCTAATTTTTATTCCACTGCGGATACGGAATGCGGCCCCTTTAACCCCCCCGCCGGGAGCATACATTACCTGCTCGAAGCCGCGGCTGTGTGTTAGGCTCCCTCACACGCAGCCATGATGCTGAGCAGGTAATGTATGCTGCAGGCCAGGGGCTGCTAGAGGCGGGATGCGGGGGATTAAAGGACCAGATCACATACTAGCAGCAGAATTAAAATTCAGCTGCAGGTATGTGACACCCTCAACTTCACTGTACCTGGATTCACAGTGGATTTCGCTGCAAACTCGCAGCGTGAAATCCTCTGCAAATCCAGTAGGTGTAAAGCTACCCTAAAGCAGGTCCTTAACAGACGATCAGCTGATAACCAGGCAATTGATCGGTCTTCGGCTGATTGCTGTCACTTTTTACACAGGTCGATTATCGCTGCAGGAGTGTTTCTAGCGACACTCCAGACAATATCAGCCTGTGTAAAAGGGCTATTAAGTTTTGTTGTGATTTGTTAATTATGCTCACATGACTTCCAAATGGCTAGAGGTAGAGATGGGCAAATCTACAGCAGGAAGGAAGCTAATTGCTTCATTCCTATCAGGATTCTGCTCATGAAGCTGCAGACCTTGAAGTCTGCTCCGCTCTGTGCCGCTCCTCCCCAGGTGCTGGGAAAAGATGGATCCAGTCCTAGGAAACTTCTCCCAGTTTCCCAGGACTGGATCCATCTTTTCCCAGCACCCGGGGAGGAGCAGCACAGAGCGGAGCAGACTCCAAAGCCCGCAGCCTGATGAGCTGAATCCTGATAGGAATGAAGCGATTGGCTTCGTTCCTACTGTAGATTCGCTCATCTCTAACTATAGCGCTACACTACTGAACTGATATAGTTTAGGCTACTCAGTGTCCATATTATTTGTCTGTTGACCATGAAAACCAACACCCATTGAAACTAATTGAGATCAATGGGAAACGGCTCTCACTGCACACAGGACATCCATGCAGCAAATAAAGGAGATCTCCCTTACCTGTGTGTTCTGCGTCCTGTGCTTGCATCCAGACACCTCTTATTTCTCACTCCACAACATGACAGCGGTTAGTAGGGTCCTCACCAACCACCTTTATATGAATCAGAAAGAAAATACATCAATATAATAATATAGTGTCACATTATAAAGGGATTATGTGGGGACAAGGAATATTATCTCTAAGTCATGTGAGAGTTTCTGCACAGAAAATTAGTGGTGTGTGTAACCCCAGCAGGAGAGGCAGGAGAGCCGACCTGATTCAGCACCGCTGCATCCCGCTTACATGAATGGCGTCATTACAGAGACCCCTAATAGAGCGAAGCTGCAGCCAGTTCTCTCATCATGACAGCAGAGCAGTTGTGTCCTCAGCCGCATCACAGTCAGTGTAGGAAACATCCAAAACAAATATCAGCACTTTTACCATGATGACTACCGCCCCCTGCAGGATACAGGACCCCAGTGACAATGGGTCGTTACTAAAGGTAAAATGTATACATACCATAGTCTGGCTCTCAGGCTCCATGATAGCTTGTTTCCAACTATTAGTTTCCAGCTGTTCTACGTCGACGCGGCTTTTTGTGTTGCTAACAACTGCCTAGAAACCAATCACAGTGCAGCTTATAGTGCTCCAGCAGTGAAAGCTGCCCTGTGATTGGCTGCCTGTAGCAACCAATCACAGTGCAGTTTATAGTGCTCCAGTAGTGAATGCTGGTTTGTGGTTGGCTGCCTATAGCAACCAATCACAGTGCAGTTTATAGTGCTTCAGTAGTGAATGCTGGCCTGTGATTGGGTGGCATTTACCTCCATCAGGGCCGTTTCTAGCACCGTGCCAGCCGGGCGGCGGCACGGGGCGCTAGAAGTTAGGGGGCGCCATAAACCGAACATAAGAGCAGTAAAAAAAAATAAAAATTCTAATCGCGTCTGAAAGTGGGCGGGGCCACGGTCGCAGAGGGCGGGGCCAATGACGCGCGAGGGGATGGGGGGGAGGAGAGCTCACCTCAGTCAACTCTTCACTTTAGCAGCGGGGCAAGCACTCATGCAGCTTCTTTGCTCCTCCAATGAAGCAAGGAGCTGTGAGGGCCGCCTACTGCCAGAGGAAGAGAGGACAGACCGCCCCCTTCCTGCACCTGCCTGGGCCTGGAGGAGGACTGCCCTGCATGTTGTAGGTAAGGGAAAGCCCCCCCCCCCCTCTGCGGGTGGAGGGGGCGGAGCCAAAGTTATGGGGCGTAGCCTCGTGTGTGTGTATGGGGTGTCATCTTTTAAGTCCCTGAAGAGTATACAGTATTCCCCCCACCCTTCCCTCTTCATGTATTGTCTATGCCCTAGTGTGCCCTTGTGCTGTTCAGGGCCTGGAGCCCATATGTGCAGGGGGGTGGGGGTACTTTATGGGCACCAGGCCCTGAACAGTAGTGTGTGTGTGTGTCCCTCTCTGTATACTGTTCACTAGGCCCTGAAGGTTACATTGGGGAAGGGTGGGGAGATCACCCAGCTTTCCCACCATCTTGTAGGCAGTATAATGGGGTCATCCAGCTAGCCCAGGGTCCTATACTTAGTATGATCAGGGTCACCCAGCTTTCCCAGGATCCTGTAATCAGAATGATAGAGGTCACCCAGCTTTTCCAGGATCCTGTAATCAGAATGATAGAGGTCACCCAGCTTTCCCAGGATCCTGTAATCAGAATGATAGAGGTCACCCAGCTTTCCCAGGATCCTGTAATCAGAATGATAGAGGTCATCCAGCTTTCCGTCATCCTATACTCGGGGGGGGGAGGGGCATGGGGGATGATGAGGGCTGACTGCACACATGGGGGATGATGAGGGCTGACTGCACACATGGGGGATGATGAGGGCTGACTGCACACATGGGGGATGATGAGGGCTGACTGCACACATGGGGGATGCTGGGGGGGAGTAACTGCCAGTGGCGGATTATAATATAGGCGGTATGGGCGGCCGCCCGGGGCCCGAGGCTCCGGGGGGCCCATGCCGCCCACATTATTACTATGTATGAGGTTACACAGCAGCACATCACTTTCGGGGCCCAGTGGGCCCCTGAGTGATGTGCTGCTGTGGCGCGCTCTCCCTGGAGTCCCCCCCCCCTGTCCTGCGTGAGCTGTGGCTGTACGCTGCTCCAGGTGGGCGGGACGCATCGCAGCGGTCAGAGAAAGCTGGTGAGGCAGAGCTGACAGAGTCTGTGCCTCATTGCAGCCAGCAGTCTGGGGCCCTGTTTCCTCCCCTATCTGCTGTCCTCTGCTGTCGGGGGAGGAGTGGAGGAAGAACCCGGTGCCCACCTGGATGAAGGTAGAAGCAAAACTGCAGTGAGCCTGCATGGGAGGAGGGGGAGGGACAGAAGAACCCAGTGCCAGGACCAGGAGGAAGATGGAGGAGGGAGGGAAGAGGCTGCTGTCTGCTGACAACCAGGAGTTTCTTTGTAATAAGTAAGTGTGTGTGTGTGTGTGTGTGTGTGTGTGTGTGGTGTCTGTTACACTGGGTCAGGCTGTATACTGTGTGTGTGTGTGGTGTCTGTTACACTGGGTCAGGCTGTATACTGTGTGTGTGTGTGTGGTGTCTGTTACACTGGGTCAGGCTGTATACTGTGTGTGTGTGTGTGGTGTTACACTGGGTCAGGCTGTATACTGTGTGTGGTGTTACACTGGGTCAGGCTGTATACTGTGTGTGTGTGGTGTTACACTGGGTAAGGCTGTATACTGTGTGTGGTGTTACACTGGGTCAGGCTGTATACTGTGTGTGGTGTTACACTGGGTCAGGCTGTATACTGTGTGTGTGGTGTCTGTTACACTGGGTCAGGCTGTATACTGTGTGTGTGTGTGTGGTGTCTGTTACACTGGGTCAGGCTGTATACTGTGTGTGTGTGTGGTGTCTGTTACACTGGGTCAGGCTGTATACTGTGTGTGTGTGTGTGGTGTCTGTTACACTGGGTCAGGCTGTATACTGTGTGTGTGTGTGTGTGTGGTGTTACACTGGGTCAGGCTGTATACTGTGTGTGGTGTTACACTGGGTCAGGCTGTATACTGTGTGTGTGTGGTGTTACACTGGGTAAGGCTGTATACTGTGTGAAAGCACATAGAACTCTCTCCTAAGTAGGTTGTGCTGGTGTAAGGCACAACTCTTAGGGTGGTATTACATGGGCCGATGGGTGGTATTACATGGGCCGAATAGCTGTGAATCTGCTAGATCGGCGCTCGTTTACAGGGCCTATTACACGGCCCGATTATCGTTAAACAAGGGCTGCAGGGACATCGTTCCCGATGTCCTTGCAGCCCTTGCTTAACTAGTATACATTACCTATGCAGGGTGCATGGCTACTCTTCTGCTGCTCAGCCAATGACTGGCCACGGGGGTCCCAGTAATTGGCTGCGCGGCCTGTCAGCTCAGACAGGCTGCTCTGGAGCTGGAGCGTGCGGGACTCGGGGAGAAGCAGAAGAGGAGCCCTGCACCCTGGATAGGTAATGTATATCGTCAGCCGCCGGCCGTGCACCGCTATTACACGTAGCGATGCGCGGTCAGCGCCCGACAATTATAGGTCAAAACCTATATCAACGATCAGACGATGACAACGATCATCAGCTGATCGTTGTGTTTATTACACGGAACGATAATCGGCCACATCTACCAAAGGGGAATGACACTGGTGGCCATGGACCGAAGGGGAATTACACAGGGGACCATCTACTAAATAATGGAATACAATGGGGCCATATACTGATGGGAGGACTACACTGGGGGCAATCTACTGACTGGGGGGCCATATATTAAAGGAGGGACTACACTGGGCACCATCTACTAAAGGGGACTACACTGGGGGCCATTTACTATATAGAGAATGCACACAGGACGCACTGTTACGAGCGAGCTCATCACTTTAGAGTCTTTAGGGCACAGAGCTGCCTAAGGAAGGTGGCAGGGACTGCGGGGCGTTTAGTGGAGCGGCAGGGGTTAATGGAGACTCACGGGGGGGCCTCAGTGATGCCGTGGAGAAGAGTGTTAGTTCATTCATTGGTGCACGGGGGGTCACATGGTGCAGCACGGCACCGCCTCCGGGACGTGCTGCTGGCCTATAGGATGCGGGCGTGATGTATAAGGGGGGCGGGGCTTCCGGGAGCAGCCCTCTTTACCAGCAGCCAGGAGTACAAGCAGCCCTCCCTCCCGCCCTTATTGCAGGTGTGGTTCAAGTTTTGGGGTTCCTTGTATTGATGTTGTTTCCTTTTGTTTTAGTGAAAAGTTATACTAAGTCACAGCTGGAGGTGTGGTATCTGGTGGATCCGGTGGTCATGCCCGTCAGTGTTCGGCGGCCGGCATACCCGTTGGAAAATGTTCGCCTGGAGGCGCTTACGTGTCAGTGGAAGTTGGCAATTTGCCCGGTTTTAAGACAAAATAAACAAATGATAAATAGCTGTGGTCGACCACCATCCAACAAAATACGCCTGTGTGTTGAGTCTTATTGGAGAGGCCCCCCCCCCCCGCCAGGGTCATGGGTACAGGGGGCGGGGTCGTGTGTAGCCCAGCAGTCCCGCGCCAGTGTACCTGTGCATTAAGGGGCCAGGGTGCATTTAAACGGTCACTATGTATAGGCTCTGAAGTATTATAACTGTATTTCCCTAATACAGTCTTCTGTTGGTCCTTGTGCCTAAGAAATTGGAGAAACCCTGCCTGCTTTAAGAAAATATTTGCAGGATGAGAGACCATTGTGTGTTGGTTGGCTATCACAGGGTGATGGCTAGAGGGGATACTTGAAGCAGCAGCTAAGATAAAGTATGACCAGAAGAGCTGCCATGGGCTCTGACCCTCCCTCCACACACACTCACAAAAAATAATAAATGGCTTTTGTATTTCCTAGACTGCTTGCTAGAGATCTAGGTAGGGGCTAGCCACCCCAGTGGTCTATGCTGCAGGCTGCAAGGGCCACCTCCAGACTACTGGTGCACGTGTAGCTGTACTGAACAGGACTTGGATGTGAGGACATGAACTATAGTATTACTGTTTGAGAATCAACTGTATTCTTGAGCTGTTTCAATAAAAGTGTGCTGTGTGTGACCAAATACCAAAGACCCTACTGGCATTCATTTGCTTCTTAAGCTTTGTAGATTTACTGTATCAGTGTATATATTGGTGGTCTGAGGCCTCATTCACATCTGCCTTAGAGGTTTCCAGAATCTGGCAACATCCTGGTCTAAACAGCACAGCATGCAGGATTACATTGTCTATTGAAACGCAGGACACCATTCTGGAAACCTGACGGGTGCTATTATAGTCAACTAGGTGTCCAGGGCCCATGACCAAAATCTTATCGGAGATGAGAATGAGACTTAAGACAAGTCATGGGGTAATTATATTTTTCTGATGATTCATACATACAAATACAGATGAAAAATGGTTTAATATTTATTAACTGAAAATAAAACATGACCTGCATAGTGAAACCTTACCAGTAGATGGCGCCATATAACAAACTATAATCTTCCCATCCACTCTCAGATAATAAAGAAATTGTAGTCTGATGCTTTTATGAGAATTGTTGAGTTTTATGAGTTATTTGATGTAAAATGTGTTAATACTGGAAAGATTTGGTGCCATAAGACTCTTTACAGTGTGTGTGTTCCACAAATTATTGTAATGGCATGTTTCATTTCATTATGAGCCCTAATGGAGACAGGGACCGACCAATTTGAGTGTAAAGAAATGTTTCTCTGTCGTGGGCACTAGTACACTTGGAAGTAACCTTTCACAACCCTTACATTTGGGCCTGCGGAGTGGGAATCAGGATACAATTGTGATATGGTAATTAAATGGTTATTCCAGGACTATAGTATTCCTAACATATACCATTTATATCAAATCAGCTCTAAAGTTTTAGTAGCCACTGTGCCTGGTATTACAGTTCAGGTCAATGGGACTGAGCTACAATATCAGGCACAGCCACTACTGAAACTACAGCTTTGTGTCTGGTAAAGAAAGGTGACCGCCTCATGGTAAGAATCGGACCACTAACAATCTGAAATTGATGGCCTATCATAGGGAATATATCCATATAAAGCTTGGAACATAGAAACACAGTGTCTGAATTAGTAGTGTGGTGATGCTCACAAGTCCCAGCGTACAGGTATAATAATCCACAATAGAGTAGAGAAAGATGGTGCCACCCTCCACCACATATATGTTTATTCACCAAACCTTAAGGCATACAAGCAATTAAAACTGTAGGATATAAAAAATAATGGACTCGGATATGCTTCATACACAGAGGGGGTCATTTATCAAGTCTTAAAGCCCCTGATGTAAACCTTAGTAAATCAGGAGCGGGAGGAGGCCACACCCCCTCCCCACCTTGCTGCGGTGCCTCCCCCCCCCCCTTGTCCCTTTGCCGAGGCGTACACCAAGGGGTTACTAACTTCAAAGTCTGCAGCCTGATGAGCAGGATCCCGATAAGAATTATTCACTTTGTTCCTTCTGTAGATTTGCTCATCTCTAGCTATAGTGCTACACTACTGAACTGATAAAGTTGAGGCTACTCAGTGTCCATATAATTGTATTTCCACCATGAAAACCAACACCCATTGAAACTAAGGGCCCTTTTACACAGAAAGATTATCTGACAGATTATCTGGCAAAGATTTGAAGCCAAAGCCAGGACTGGATTTGAAAAGAGGAGGAATTCCAGGCTTTTCTGCATGACCTGATCTCTGTTTATAGTCTGTTCCTGGTTTTGGCTTCAAATGTTTGCCAGATAATCTGTCAGATAATCTTTCTGTGTAAAAGGGCCCTAAGGGTCCATTTACACAGAAAGATTACCTGACAGATTATCTGCCAAAGATTAGAAACCAAAGCCAGAAACAGATTATAAACAGAGATCAGGTCATATGGGAAAGCCTGAGATTTCTCCTCTTTTCAAATCCATACCTGGCTTTGGCTTCAAATCTTTGGCAGATAATCTTTCTGTGTAAATGGACCCTAATTGAGATCAATGGGAAACGGCTCTCACTGCACACAGGACATCCATGCAGCAAATAAAGGAGATCTCCCTTACCTGTGTGTTCTGCGTCCTGTGCTTGCATCCAGACACCTCTTATTTCTCACTCCACAACATGACAGCGGTTAGTAGGGTCCTCACCAACCACCTTTATATGAATCAGAAAGAAAATACATCAATATAATAATATAGTGTCACATTATAAAGGGATTATGTGGGGACAAGGAATATTATCTCTAAGTCATGTGAGAGTTTCTGCACAGAAAATTAGTGGTGTGTGTAACCCCAGCAGGAGAGGCAGGAGAGCCGACCTGATTCAGCACCGCTGCATCCCGCTTACATGAATGGCGTCATTACAGAGACCCCTAATAGAGCGAAGCTGCAGCCAGTTCTCTCATCATGACAGCAGAGCAGTTGTGTCCTCAGCCGCATCACAGTCAGTGTAGGAAACATCCAAAACCACTATCAGAACTTTTACCATGATGACTACCGCCCCCTGCAGGATACAGGCCCCCAGTGACAATGGGTGGTTACTAATGGTAAAATGTATACATACCATAGTCTGGCTCTCAGGCTCCATGATATCTTGTTTCAAGCTGCTCTACGTCGGTGCTGCTTTGCTGTGTTGCTAACAACTGCCTAGCAACCACAGTGCAGCTTATAGTGCTCCAGCAGTGAAAGCTGCCCTGTGATTGGCTGCCTATAGCAACAAATCACAGTGCAGCTTATAGCACTTTAGCAATGAAAGCTGGCCTGTGATTGGCTGCCTATAGCAGCCAATAACAGTGCAGCTTAGAGAGCTCTAGCAGTAAACACTGGCCTATGATTGGGCACCATTTATCTCCATTACTTCTAGTATATGCTTATAGGCCCTGTAATTTCAGGTCCTGTCAGTTTGTATGGTATCTATTATAGACAAGGAAACCATGCAGTGTTCTAACCTACATGTATCCTCACACTGCAGGGACACCAGTGCTGTAGCCCCTGTCAGCAAAAAGATATCGCCCTCAGATTAGTCCAGCAATGGTTACACAGGTATTAAACGGCATGATTTTCGGGGAAAGCATGCGCCGACCTGTCAGCTCAGTGCTCGCTGCCTGTGCTATTACACACACAGAGCAGGCGGAGAGCAGCGGGAGGAGCTTCCTGAATGATCTTTAGGTCATTGGGGCTGCCCATTGAAGTCAGTGGCGGTGTGCTGCCCCGGTTCTTATTACAAAGGGCGACACACAGCAGAGCGTCACTGACATAATCATGATTTTTCAGCATGTTGAAAGACCAGCACGATGTCGGCTGATCGTTTCAACATGCGCTATTACAGTAAACAACTAGATTTGCATTTCCAGGGAAATACATAGTGCTTGAAAAGAGCGCCCCTTTAACAGTGACTTCTCTTTAAGAGAAACTTTAACCCTTGATACTCTCCCTTTAAGAGCGACTTTGGTACAGTCCCTTTAAGAGCAACTTTAGTATAGTCCCTTTAAGAGCAACTTTGGTACAGTTGCTTAAGGAGGGACTTTGGTGACAACGCTTTGAATGACCTATATACTGTCCCTTTAAGACCAGCTTAAGTACTCTACCTTTACAAGTGACTTAGGTACCACCCTTTGAAGACCAGCTTAGGTACTGACCCTTTAAGAGCGGCTTGGGTACCGCCCCTTTAAGAGCGATTTGGGTACCATCCCTTTAAGAGCGGCTAGGGTAACGTCCCTTTAAGAGCGGCTCGGGTGCTGTCCCTTTAAGAGCGGCTTGGGTAACGTCCCTTTAAGAGTGACTCATGTAATGCCCCTTAAAGAGGGACTTGGGTACTGTCCCTTTAAGAGCAACTCGGGTACCGTCCCTTTACGAGCGGCTTGGGTACCGTCCCTTTAAGAGCAGCTTGGGTACCGTCCCTTTAAGCGCAGCTTGGCGACCGTCCCCTCAGCTCTGCTATTTTACTGACTGAACTCTGCTACTTATAATGGTAAAGATCATTGCTCGGTTACCATGACAATCTTACTCATGTCAGTGAGACAAAATCGTTAAGGACCTTCCATCTTCTACGTCTTCTATTGGCCAATAGTGGACATGTGACTGTATGAATGTTGTGATACATTGCCTGACAGGACCTTAGAACTTCTATTGGCTGCTATATTTCAGCTATTTACATATGTGCTGTGATCGGCTGTTAGCGTTTACAGTGTGGCCATTATTTCCAATGGGCCATTATTTTCAATGGGAATTTACGGGTCTTTAAATGTAAATTTCTTAAAAATGACAAATCCGATCAAAACCGAAAATAGATAGCACACCTGTGACCACTGAGGGCTTCGAAACGCAGTCTGAACGGAGTCTGTACGCAAAGCGGTGCGGGCTGTATTAATCGCAGAAAAATGGCTGGAAGAAGAAGAATACGGATTACAATAAAATACTAGATTTGCATTTCCAGGGAAATACATAGTGCTTGAAAAGAGCGCCCCTTTACCAGTGACTTCCATTTAACTTTAATCCTGGGTGCCGTCCCTTTAAGAGCGACTTGGGTTCCATCCCTTTAAGAGCAACTTGGCTCCCGTCCCTTTAAGAGCGACATGGGTCCCTTTAGGAGCGACCTGGGTCACTTTAAGAGCGACGTGGGTCCCTTCGCTCTTGAAGGGACCCAGGTCACTCTTAACGGAACCCAGGTCGCTCTTGAAGGGACCCAGGTCACTCTTAACGGAACCCAGGTCGCTCTTAAAGGGACCCAGGTCGCTCTTAACCCCTTAACGACATCGGGCGTACGTATACGCCCCCACAGGGTGGGCTTTAACGCAAACGGGCGTATACGTACGCCCGATGTTTCCCCGATCGCTGTGTTTTCACACACAGCGGTCGGGGAAGATGGCCTGCTATAATGTATAGCAGGCCATCTCTGCTCGTCGGCACGGGGGGTGATTAACCCCTCCCATGCCGACGATTGCTGCTATATGCTGATCTATACAGATCAGCATATAGCAGCTAAATTCAGCTTTCTGGGTCATCGGTGACCCGGAAAGTAATGGCGATTGGTGCTGTCCGAGATAGCACCAATCGCCATTAGTGTCCCCACTAAAGATGGCCGCGGTGCCATCCCCACGATCGCCGTGATAGGCCGGCCAGTACCGGCCGGCCCATTACGGCGATCATACTGTAAAAAACAGATTTGCCGGGTTCTGCACCCCCCAGCTAGGTAGCTGAGAGGTGCAGAACAGGTGTGTGTGGTGCAAGTGTACCATACTCACCTGATCTGGCCGTCCGGAGCGAAGATCTGCGGTCCGCGCCGTCCTCGCGTCTTCTTCGCGCCGCTTCCGGGTTCGTTCGTCCATCGTTGGAAATCTTCGGAAACACTCGGGTCCTCGTGTTCGGCGGGCCTCGGTAATCTCCGGCAATCTTCTCTCTACTGCCCCCTAGCGGCTGATCAGTGAATATCATTCACTGATCAGTTGCTTTGGGTTAAAAAGATTTTTTTTTTTTTTACTTTTTTTGCGCCCTGTATGGGGATAACTTTTATACCAGCACCCCCTCCTCTGGTCTCTCGCTGCCCGAGCTACTGTAGCTTGCGGCACAATACGAAAATATCAGAAGTAGTAATAAAGCCCTAATATTTAGCAGCCATGGAGCGGACCCAGCGCTTCTGGATATGAAGGACCCCGTATCGCACCAGGACAACATTTTCCCATTCTGGAAACTACACCCCATAAGGAATCTAACAAGGGGGGCAGCGGGGATATGGCCCCCTGGTGACGGCCACATTTGTGGCGTGAAAATAAAAAAAAAATATTTTTTATTTTCACGGCACATGTTCCACATATGTGCCCATCACCAGTGGGGTCCATATCCTCACTGCACCCCTTGTTGGATTCCTTATGGGGTGTAGTTTCCATAATAGGGTCACTTGTGGGGGGTTTCTACTGTCCTGGCAGCACAGGAGCTTTGTAAATGCGACATGGCCTCCATCCTCCATTCCAGCCTCTAAATGGCGCTCTGTCCCTTTGGTGGCTTGCCCTGTGCCAATATGGCACATTATGTCCACATGTGGGGTATTTTCGTACTCAGGGGAAATTACCCTACACGTTTTGTGTTCACTTTCTTTTTTAACCCCTTGTGGAAAAGGAAAAAATCAAGGCTAGACCAACATTTAGTGTAAAAAATGTTTAATTTTTACACTAAATCATTGATCTTGTCTTGATTTTTTCATTTTCACAAGGGGTTAAAAGATAAAAAAAACACAAAATGTGTAGAGCAATTTACCCTGATTATAGAAATACCCCACATGTGGACATAAAGCGCCATGGGGGTGCAGGGTAAGAATCCAAAGGGAAGGAGCGCCATTTGGTTTTTGGAGGCTGGATTTGGCTGGAATGGATTTCGAGGGGCCATGTTGCATTTAAAAGGCCCCTGTGTTGCCAAGACAGTTGAACCCCCCCACAATTGACCCCATTATGGAAACTACACCCCTCAGGGAATGTAACAAGGGGTGTAGTGAGCATATGGACCCCACTGGTGACAGACACAAATGTGGAACAATATGGCGTGAAAATTAAATATTACATTTTTTACACTATAATGTTGGTTTAGCCTTAAATTTTTCATTTTCACAAGGGGTTAAAAGAGAAAAAAACACACAAAATGTGTAGAGCAATTCCCACTGAGTCCGTAAATACCCCACATGTGGACATAAAGCGCCGTGTGGGTGCAGGGCAAGCCTCCAAAGGGAAGGAGCGCCATTTGAATTTTGGAGGCTGGATTTGGCCAGAATGGATAATGAACGCCATGTCGCATTTACAGAGCCCTCGTGCTGCCAAAACACTGGAAACCCCCCACAAGTCACCCCATTCTGGAAACTACACCCCTCAGGAATCTATCAAGGGGGGCAGCGGGGATATGGACCCCTTGATGACGGGCACATTTGTGCCATGAAAGTGAAAAAATGAAAATTTTCCCTTTCTTGTCACATTATTCCACATTTGTGCCCATCACCAGTGGGGTCCATACAGTGGCGGATTAAATGTACCCTGGGCCCCGGGCTGTCCACCCAACCTGGGCCCCCCCCCCCCAGTCAATCTGCCCACATTATGATCCGCTACTGCCCCCCCCCCCCACGCTGTCCCCAAAAAAACACTGCCTGCCTCCCCTCCCTGCTGACCCCAATAAACATAATGTTTGGTCCCTTGCTGCTACCCCCAGTAAGCATTGCCCACCCCACTTCCCCCAATAAACATATTGCCAACTCACCCTGATGTTGCGCCCCCCCCCCCCCCCCCAAGGTCACAGCAGCACAGAGGATGACAGGAGAGGAGGGGGCTGATCTTATAGGGGAGGTCACAGCAGCACAGAGGATGTCAGGAGAGGAGGGTGCTGGTCTATAGGGGAGGTCACAGCACCACAGAGGATGTCAGGAGAGGAGGGGGCTGATCTTATAGGAGAGGTCACTGCAGCACAGAGGATGTCAGGAGAGGAGGGGGCTGATCTTATAGGGGAGGACACAGCACCACAGAGGATGTCAGGAGAGGAGGGGGCTGATACTATAGGAGAGGACACAGCAGCACAGAGGATGTCAGGAGAGGAGGGGCTGATACTATAGGAGAGGACACAGCAGCACAGAGGATGTCAGGAGAGGAGGGTGCTGATCTTATAGGAGAGGACACAGCACCACAGAGGATGTCAGGAGAGGAGGGTGCTGATCTTATAGGGGAGGACACAGCAGCACAGAGGATGTCAGGAGAGGAGGGTGCTAATCCTATAGGAGATGGTCCCCCTTTCCCCCCCTTATAGATGACCCCCCTCTTTCCCCTTTATAGATGGTCCCCCTCTTTCCCCCTTTATAGATGGTCCCCCTCTTTTTCCCTTCATCGATGGTCCCCCTCTCTCCCCCTTTATAAATGGTCCCCCTCTTTCCCCTTTTATAGATGGTCCCCCTCTTCTCCCCTTTATAGATGGTCCCCCTCTTCCCCCCCTTATAGATGATCCCCCTCTCTCCCCTTTTATAGATGGTCCCCCTCTTTTCCCCTTTATAGATGGTCCCCCTCTTCCCCCCCTTATAGATGATCCCCCCTCTCTCCCCCCTTATAGATGGTCCCCCTCTTTCCCTTCTTTATAGATGGTCCCCCTCTTTCCCCCCTTATAGATGATCCCCCTCTCTCCCCTTTTATAGATGGTCCCCCTCTTTTCCCCTTTATAGATGGTCCCCCTCTTCCCCCCCTTATAGATGATCTCCCTCTCTCCCCCCTTATAGATGGTCCCCCTCTTTCTCTTCTTTATAGATGGTCCCCCTCTTTCCCCCCTTATAGATGGTCCCCCTCTTCCCCCCTTATAGATGGTCCCCCTCTCTCCCCCTTTATAAATGGTCCCCCTCTTTCCCCCCTTATAGATGGTCCCCCTCTCCCCCCTCCCTTATAGATGGTCCCCCTCTTTCCCTCTCTATAGATGGTCCCCCTCTTTCCCCCCTTTATAGATGGTCCCCCTCTGCTCCCCCCCTTATAGATGGTCCCCCTCTGCTTCCCCCCCTTATAGATGGTCCCCCTCTCCCCCCCTCCCTTATAGATGGTCCCCCTCTGCTCCCCCCCTTATAGATGGTCCCCCTCTGCTCCCCCCCTTATAGATGGTCCCCCTCTGCTCCCCCCCTTATAGATGGTCCCCCTCTCCCCCCTCCGTTATAGATGGTCCCCCTCTGCTCCCCCCCCCCTTATAGATGGTCCCCCTCTGCTCCCCCCCCCTTATAGATGGACCCCCCTCTCCCCCCTCCCTTATAGATAGTCCCCCTCTCCCCCCTCCCTTATAGATGGTCCCCCTCTCCCCCCTCTCTAATAGATGGTCCCCCTCCCCCCCCCTCCCTTATAGATGGTCCCCCTCCCCCCCCTCCCTTATAGATGGTCCCCCTCTGTTCCCCCCCTTATAGATGGTCCCCCTCTCCCCCTCCCTTATAGATGGTCCCCCTCTCCCCCTCCCTTATAGATGGTCCCCCTCCCCCCCCCCCCTTATAGATGGTCCCCCTCTGCTCCCCCCCCTTATAGATGGTCCCCCTCTCCCCCTTCCCTTATAGATGGTCCCCCTCTGCTCCCCCCTTATAGATGGTCCCCCTCTCCCCCCTCCCTTATAGATGGTCCCCCTCTCCCCCCTCCCTTAAAGATGGTTCCCCATCTCTCCCCTACCTTAAAGATGGTCCCCCTCTGCTCCTTCCCCCCTTATAGATGGTCCCCCTCTCCCCCCTCCCTTATAGATGGTCCCCCTTTCCCCCCTCCCTTATAGATGGTCCCCCTTTGCTCCCCCCCCCCCTTATAGATGGTCCCCCTCTGCTCCCCCCCCCCTTATAGATGGTCCTGGTCCCCCTCTGCTCCCCCCCTTATAGATGGTCCCCCTCTTTCCCCCCTTATAGATGGTCCCCCTCTGCTCCCCCCCTTATAGATGGTCCTGGTCCCCCTCTGCTCCCCCCCTTATAGATGGTCCCCCTCTTTCCCCCCTTTATAGATGGTCCCCCTCTGCTCCCCCCCTTATAGATGGTCCCCCTCTGCTCCCCCCCTTATAGATGGTCCCCCTCTGCTCCCCCCTTATAGATGGCCCCCTCTGCTCCCCCCCTTATAGATGGTCCCCCTCTGCTTCCCCCCTTATAGATGGTCCCCCTCCGCTCCCCCCCTTATAGATGGTCCCCCTCTGCTCCCCCCCTTATAGATGGTCCCCCTCTGCTTCCCCCCTTATAGATGGTCCCCCTCTGCTCCCCCCCTTATAGATGGTCCCCCTCTGCTTCCCCCCTTATAGATGGTCCCCCTCTGCTTCCCCCCTTATAGATGGTCCCCCTCTGCTCCCCCCCTTATAGATGGTCCCCCTCTGCTCCCCCCCTTATAGATGGTCCCCCTCTGCTTCCCCCCTTATAGATGGTCCCCCTCTACTCCCCCCCTTATAGATGGTCCCCCTCTGCTTCCCCCCCCCCCCTTGCACAGCAGTCAGTAAATAAAAAAACAAAACACAACTCACCTGCCATCCGTTCCCCTGTCGATCCTCTCGGCTCCTGGTCTGTCCCCGGCTTCCTCCGGCTGATGATGCGGCTGCCGGGGGTGTCTCGTCCTCTCCCCGGCAGCGTGCGCATCACACAGCTCACTGTGCCGCCTGGGCCCTGACTTCGGGTACAGGGCGTCTCTAACGTGCGCTCTTAATACCGGAAGTCAAAGCCCAGGCGGCACAGTGAGCTGTGTGATGCGCGCGCTGCCGGGGAGAGGACGAGACACCCCCGGCAGCCGCATAATCAGCCGGAGGCAGCCGGGGACTCCTGTGAACGCAAGCGAAATAATGCTTGCGGTCACAAGAGTGCAGTGGCGGGCCGGGCCGCAGCGGCGTGGGCGGATTATAATGTGGGCGGCGCGGCATGGGCCACCCCCGGAGCCTCGGGCCCCGGGCGGCTGCCCAAACCGCCCACATTATAATCCGCCACTGGGTCCATATGCTCACTGCACCCCTTGTTAGATTCCTTGAAGGGTGTAGTTTCCAAAATGGGGTCACTTGTGGGAGGTTTCCAGTGTCTTGGCAGCACGAGGGGTCTGTAAATGCGACATGACCCTTGAAATCCATTCCAGTAAAATCCAGCTTGCAAAGGCCAATTGGCGCTCCTTCCCTATGGAGGCTCGTCCTGCGCCCGCTTGGCACTTTATGTCCACATGTGGGGTATTTCCTTACTCGGGAGAAACTGCGCTACACGTTTGGTGTTTTTTTTTTCTTTTATCCCCTTGTAAAAATGAAAAATGAAGGCTAGAACAACATTTTAGTGTAAAAAATAGAATTTTTCCTTTTTACACCACATTGTTCTGAAAATCTGTGAAGCACCTGTGGGGTCCAAATGCTCACCACACCCCTTGTTACATTCCTTGAGGGGTGTAGTTTTCTAAATGGTGTCCCTTTAGGAGTGTTTTTTAGGTTTTGGCACCCCAGAGCCTCTGCCAACCTGAAGTGGTACGGTCAAAAATAACCAAATATAACGGAGGCGTTGAAATTCACTGGGCGCTCCTTTATATCTGAGGCTTGTGGTTGCGTCAAATAGCGCAATAGGGCCACATATGGGGTATTTCTATAAACTGCAGAAACGGGGCAATCAATATTGGGGTGCATTTCTCTGCTAATAGGTTTATCATTATGAAAGATATTGGATTACAATAAAATCTCTGCACAGAAAATAAAAATTTTCAAATTTCTTACACACTTAGCTTTTATTTCTGTGACTCCCCTAAAGGGTTAAAACACTTTCTGGGTGTGCTTTTGCAGAGTGTGGGAGGTGCAGTTTCTGAAATGGGGTGCTTTGTGGGGCTTTCTAACACACAGGCCCCTCAAATACACTTTAAACCTGAACAGGTCCCTGAAAACATCTGATTTTGAAATTTTACAGAAAATTTGGAAAATTGCTGCTAATGTTTTAAGCTTTCTATTGTCTAAAAACAATGAAATATAGTTTAATAAATGCCGCCAACATAAAGTAGATATGTTGCTAATGCTATTTAATGTATAATTTATGTGGCATAACCATTTTCTGTATAAGCAGAAAGGTTTCAAAGTTTGAAAAATGCATTTTGTCACAATTTTTCACGTTATTTTGGTGTTTTTCATAAAGATTCGTCATGAGTATCGACTCCATTTTACCAGAAATGTAAAGTACCATATGTCACGAGAAAACAATCTCAGAATCAGCCAGATAGGTAAAAGCATCCCGAAGTTATTAATGACTAAAGTGACACAGGTCATATTCATAAAATTTGTCTCTGTCCTTAAGGACATTTGAGGCTCTGTCCTTAAGGGGTTAAAGGTACCTAGGTTACTCTTAAAGGGTCCCAGGTCGCTCTTAAAGGGTCCCAAGTCGCTCTTAAAGGGACCCAGGTCTCTCTTAATGGAACCCATTTCGCTCTTAAAGGGACCCAGATCACTCTTAAAGGGACCAATTTCACTCTAAAAGGGCCCCAGGTCGCTCTAAAAGGGCCCTCGTTGCACTTAAAGGGACCCAAATGGCTTTTAAAGGGACCCAGGTCGCTCTTAAAGGGACCCAGGTCGCTCTTAAAGGGACCCAGGTCGCTCTTAAAGGGACTAATTTCGCTCTTAAAGGGACCAATTTCACGCTTAAAGGGACCCATTTCACTCTTAAAGGGACCCAGTTCGCTCTTAAAAGGACCCATTTTGCTCTTAAAGGGACATATTTCGCTCTTGAAGGGACATATTTCGCTCTTGAAGGGACATATTTCGCTCTTAAAGGGACCCAGGTCGCTCATAAATGGACCAATTTCGCTCTTAAAGGGACCAATTTTGCTCTTAAAGGGACCCAGGTCGCTTTTAAAAGGACCCATTTCACTCTTAAAGGGACCAATTTCGCTCTTAAAGGGACCCATTTTGCTCTTAAAGCGACATATTTCGCTCTTAAAGGGACCCAGGTTGCTCTTAAAGGGACATATTCCGCTCTTAAAGGGAAATATTTCGCTCTTAAAGGGACCCAGGTCGCTCTTAAATGGACCAATTTCACTCTTAAAGGGACCAATTTCGCTCTTAAAGGGACCCAGGTCGCTCTTAAAAGGACATATTTTGCTCTTAAAGGGACATATTTCGCTCTTAAAGGGACCCAGGTCGCTCTTAAAGGGACCAATTTCCCTCTTAAAGGGACCAATTTCCCTTTTAAAGGGACCAATTTCCCTCTTAAAGGGACCAATTTCGCTCTTAAAGGAACATATTTCGCTCTTAAAGGAACATATTTCGCTCTTAAAGGGACATATTTCGCTCTTAAAGGGACATATTTCGCTCTTAAAGGGACCTATATTGCTCTTAAAGGGACCCAAATTGCTCTTAAAGGGACCCAGGTCGCTCTTAAAGGGACCCAGGTCGCTCTTAAAGGGACCAATTTCACTCTTAAAGGGACCAATTTCACGCTTAAAGGGACCAATTTCGCTCTTAAACGGACCCAGGTCGCTCTTAAACGGATATATTTTGCTCTTAAAGGGACATATTTTGCTCTTAAAGGGACCCAGGTCGCTCTTAAAGGGACCCATTTCGCTCTTAAAGGGACCCATTTCGCTCTTAAAGGGACCCATTTCGCTCTTAAAGGGACCCATTTCGCTCTTAAAGGGACCCAGGTCGCTCTTAAAAGGACCCATTTTGCTCTTAAAGGGACATATTTCGCTCTTAAAGGGACATATTTCACTCTTAAAGGGACATATTTTGCTCTTATAGGGACATATTTCGCTCTTAAAGGGACATATTTTGCTCTTAAAGGGACCCAGGTCGCTCTGAAAGGGACCCATTTCGCTCTTTAAGGAACCCATTTCGCTCTTAAAGGGACCCATTTTGCTCTTAAAGGGACCCAGATCACTCTTAAAGGGACCAATTTCACTCTAAAAGGGCCCCAGGTCGCTCTTAAAGGGCCCCCGTTGCACTTAAAGGGACCCAAATGGCTTTTAAAGGGACCCAGGTCGCTCTTAAAGGGACCCAGGTCGCTCTTAAAGGGACCCAGGTCGCTCTTAAAGGGACTAATTTCGCTCTTAAAGGGACCAATTTCACGCTTAAAGGGACCCATTTCACTCTTAAAGGGACCCAGTTCGCTCTTAAAAGGACCCATTTTGCTCTTAAAGGGACATATTTCGCTCTTGAAGGGACATATTTCGCTCTTGAAGGGACATATTTCGCTCTTAAAGGGACCCAGGTCGCTCATAAATGGACCAATTTCGCTCTTAAAGGGACCAATTTTGCTCTTAAAGGGACCCAGGTCGCTTTTAAAAGGACCCATTTCACTCTTAAAGGGACCAATTTCGCTCTTAAAGGGACCCATTTTGCTCTTAAAGCGACATATTTCGCTCTTAAAGGGACCCAGGTTGCTCTTAAAGGGACATATTCCGCTCTTAAAGGGAAATATTTCGCTCTTAAAGGGACCCAGGTCGCTCTTAAATGGACCAATTTCACTCTTAAAGGGACCAATTTCGCTCTTAAAGGGACCCAGGTCGCTCTTAAAAGGACATATTTTGCTCTTAAAGGGACATATTTCGCTCTTAAAGGGACCCAGGTCGCTCTTAAAGGGACCAATTTCCCTCTTAAAGGGACCAATTTCCCTTTTAAAGGGACCAATTTCCCTCTTAAAGGGACCAATTTCGCTCTTAAAGGAACATATTTCGCTCTTAAAGGAACATATTTCGCTCTTAAAGGGACATATTTCGCTCTTAAAGGGACATATTTCGCTCTTAAAGGGACCTATATTGCTCTTAAAGGGACCCAAATTGCTCTTAAAGGGACCCAGGTCGCTCTTAAAGGGACCCAGGTCGCTCTTAAAGGGACCAATTTCACTCTTAAAGGGACCAATTTCACGCTTAAAGGGACCAATTTCGCTCTTAAACGGACCCAGGTCGCTCTTAAACGGATATATTTTGCTCTTAAAGGGACATATTTTGCTCTTAAAGGGACCCAGGTCGCTCTTAAAGGGACCCATTTCGCTCTTAAAGGGACCCATTTCGCTCTTAAAGGGACCCATTTCGCTCTTAAAGGGACCCATTTCGCTCTTAAAGGGACCCAGGTCGCTCTTAAAAGGACCCATTTTGCTCTTAAAGGGACATATTTCGCTCTTAAAGGGACATATTTCACTCTTAAAGGGACATATTTTGCTCTTATAGGGACATATTTCGCTCTTAAAGGGACATATTTTGCTCTTAAAGGGACCCAGGTCGCTCTGAAAGGGACCCATTTTGCTCTTTAAGGAACCCATTTCGCTCTTAAAGGGACCCATTTTGCTCTTAAAGGGACCCAGATCACTCTTAAAGGGACCAATTTCACTCTAAAAGGGCCCCAGGTCGCTCTTAAAGGGCCCCCGTTGCACTTAAAGGGACCCAAATGGCTTTTAAAGGGACCCAGGTCGCTCTTAAAGGGACCCAGGTCGCTCTTAAAGGGACCCAGTTCGCTCTTAAAGGGACCAATTTCGCTCTTAAAGGGACATATTTTGCTCTTATAGGGACATATTTCGCTCTTAAAGGGACATATTTTGCTCTTAAAGGGACCCAGGTCGCTCTGAAAGGGACCCATTTCGCTCTTTAAGGAACCCATTTCGCTCTTAAAGGGACCCATTTTGCTCTTAAAGGGACCCAGATCACTCTTAAAGGGACCAATTTCACTCTAAAAGGGCCCCAGGTCGCTCTTAAAGGGCCCCCGTTGCACTTAAAGGGACCCAAATGGCTTTTAAAGGGACCCAGGTCGCTCTTAAAGGGACCCAGGTCGCTCTTAAAGGGACCCAGGTCGCTCTTAAAGGGACTAATTTCGCTCTTAAAGGGACCAATTTCACGCTTAAAGGGACCCATTTCACTCTTAAAGGGACCCAGTTCACTCTTAAAAGGACCCATTTTGCTCTTAAAGGGACATATTTCGCTCTTGAAGGGACATATTTCGCTCTTGAAGGGACATATTTCGCTCTTAAAGGGACCCAGGTCGCTCATAAATGGACCAATTTCGCTCTTAAAGGGACCAATTTTGCTCTTAAAGGGACCCAGGTCGCTTTTAAAAGGACCCATTTCACTCTTAAAGGGACCAATTTCGCTCTTAAAGGGACCCATTTTGCTCTTAAAGCGACATATTTCGCTCTTAAAGGGACCCAGGTTGCTCTTAAAGGGACATATTCCGCTCTTAAAGGGAAATATTTCGCTCTTAAAGGGACCCAGGTCGCTCTTAAATGGACCAATTTCACTCTTAAAGGGACCAATTTCGCTCTTAAAGGGACCCAGGTCGCTCTTAAAAGGACATATTTTGCTCTTAAAGGGACATATTTCGCTCTTAAAGGGACCCAGGTCGCTCTTAAAGGGACCAATTTCCCTCTTAAAGGGACCAATTTCCCTTTTAAAGGGACCAATTTCCCTCTTAAAGGGACCAATTTCGCTCTTAAAGGAACATATTTCGCTCTTAAAGGAACATATTTCGCTCTTAAAGGGACATATTTCGCTCTTAAAGGGACATATTTCGCTCTTAAAGGGACCTATATTGCTCTTAAAGGGACCCAAATTGCTCTTAAAGGGACCCAGGTCGCTCTTAAAGGGACCCAGGTCGCTCTTAAAGGGACCAATTTCACTCTTAAAGGGACCAATTTCACGCTTAAAGGGACCAATTTCGCTCTTAAACGGACCCAGGTCGCTCTTAAACGGATATATTTTGCTCTTAAAGGGACATATTTTGCTCTTAAAGGGACCCAGGTCGCTCTTAAAGGGACCCATTTCGCTCTTAAAGGGACCCATTTCGCTCTTAAAGGGACCCATTTCGCTCTTAAAGGGACCCATTTCGCTCTTAAAGGGACCCAGGTCGCTCTTAAAAGGACCCATTTTGCTCTTAAAGGGACATATTTCGCTCTTAAAGGGACATATTTCACTCTTAAAGGGACATATTTTGCTCTTATAGGGACATATTTCGCTCTTAAAGGGACATATTTTGCTCTTAAAGGGACCCAGGTCGCTCTGAAAGGGACCCATTTCGCTCTTTAAGGAACCCATTTCGCTCTTAAAGGGACCCATTTTGCTCTTAAAGGGACCCAGATCACTCTTAAAGGGACCAATTTCACTCTAAAAGGGCCCCAGGTCGCTCTTAAAGGGCCCCCGTTGCACTTAAAGGGACCCAAATGGCTTTTAAAGGGACCCAGGTCGCTCTTAAAGGGACCCAGGTCGCTCTTAAAGGGACCCAGGTCGCTCTTAAAGGGACTAATTTCGCTCTTAAAGGGACCAATTTCACGCTTAAAGGGACCCATTTCACTCTTAAAGGGACCCAGTTCACTCTTAAAAGGACCCATTTTGCTCTTAAAGGGACATATTTCGCTCTTGAAGGGACATATTTCGCTCTTGAAGGGACATATTTCGCTCTTAAAGGGACCCAGGTCGCTCATAAATGGACCAATTTCGCTCTTAAAGGGACCAATTTTGCTCTTAAAGGGACCCAGGTCGCTTTTAAAAGGACCCATTTCACTCTTAAAGGGACCAATTTCGCTCTTAAAGGGACCCATTTTGCTCTTAAAGCGACATATTTCGCTCTTAAAGGGACCCAGGTTGCTCTTAAAGGGACATATTCCGCTCTTAAAGGGACATATTTCGCTCTTAAAGGGACCCAGGTCGCTCTTAAATGGACCAATTTCACTCTTAAAGGGACCAATTTCGCTCTTAAAGGGACCCAGGTCGCTCTTAAAAGGACATATTTTGCTCTTAAAGGGACATATTTCGCTCTTAAAGGGACCCAGGTCGCTCTTAAAGGGACCAATTTCCCTCTTAAAGGGACCAATTTCCCTTTTAAAGGGACCAATTTCCCTCTTAAAGGGACCAATTTCGCTCTTAAAGGAACATATTTCGCTCTTAAAGGAACATATTTCGCTCTTAAAGGGACATATTTCGCTCTTAAAGGGACATATTTCGCTCTTAAAGGGACCTATTTTGCTCTTAAAGGGACACATTTTGCTCTTAAAGGGACCCAGGTCGCTCTTAAAGGGACCCAGGTCGCTCTTAAAGGGACCAATTTCACTCTTAAAGGGACCAATTTCACGCTTAAAGGGACCAATTTCGCTCTTAAACGGACCCAGGTCGCTCTTAAACGGATATATTTTGCTCTTAAAGGGACATATTTTGCTCTTAAAGGGACCCAGGTCGCTCTTAAAGGGACCCATTTCGCTCTTAAAGGGACCCATTTCGCTCTTAAAGGGACCCATTTCGCTCTTAAAGGGACCCATTTCGCTCTTAAAGGGACCCAGGTCGCTCTTAAAAGGACCCATTTTGCTCTTAAAGGGACATATTTCGCTCTTAAAGGGACATATTTCACTCTTAAAGGGACATATTTTGCTCTTATAGGGACATATTTCGCTCTTAAAGGGACATATTTTGCTCTTAAAGGGACCCAGGTCGCTCTGAAAGGGACCTATTTCGCTCTTTAACCCCTTAAGGACAGAGCCTGAAATGGCCTTAATGACAGAGACAAATTTTATGAATATGACCTGTGTCACTTTAGTCATTAATAACTTCGGGATGCTTTTACCTATCCGGCTGATTCTGAGATTGTTTTCTCGTGACATATGGTACTTTACATTTCTGGTAAATTGGAGTCGATACTCATAACAAATCTTTATGAAAAAAACCCAAATAATGTGAAAAAATGTGAAAAAATGCATTTTTCCAACTTTGAAACTTCTTTGCGTATACAGAAAGTGGTTATACCACATAAATTATATATTAAATAGCATTAGCAACATGTCTACTTTATGTTGGCGGCATTTATTAAACTATCTTTCATTTTTTTTAGACGATAGGAAGCTTAAAACATTAGCAGCAAATTTCCAAATTTTCAGTAAAATTTCAAAATCAGATATTTTTAGGGACCTGTTCAGGTTTAAAGTGTATTTGAGGGGCCTGTGTGTTAGAAAGCCCCACAAAGCACCCCATTTCAGAAACTGCACCCCCCAAACTCTGCAAAAGCACATCCAGAAAGTGTTTTAACCCTTTAGGGGAGTCACAGAAATAAAAGCCAAGTGTGTAAGGAATTTGAAAATTTTAATTTTCTGTGCAGAGATTTTATTGTAATCCAATATCTTTCATAATGATAAACCTATTAGCAGAGAAATGCACCCCAATAATTATTGCCCCGTTTCTGCAGTTTATAGAAATACCCCATATGTGGCCCTATTGCGCTATTTGACGCAACCACAAGCCTCAGATATAAGGGAGCGCCTAGTGAATTTCAACGCCTCCGTTATATTTGGTCATTTTTGACTGTACCACTTCAGGTTGGCAGAGGCTCTGGGGTGTCAAAACCTAAAAAACACCCCTAAAGGGACACCATTTAGAAAACTACACCCCTCAAGGAATGTAACAAGGGGTGCGGTGAGCATCTGGACCCCACAGGTGCTTCACAGATTTTCCCAACAATATGGCGTGAAAAAAGAAAAATTTATTTTTTACACTAAAACGTTGTTCTAGCCTTCAATTTTTCATTTTCTTAAAGGGATAAGAGGCAAAAAAAGACAAAAAATGTGTAGCGCAGTTTCTCCCGAGTACAGAAATACCCCACATGTGGCGATAGAGTGCCAAGGGGGCGCAGGACGAGCCTCCAAAGGGAAGGAGCGCCAATTGGCTTTTGGAAGCTGAATTTCACTGAAAAGGATTTCAAGGGCCATGTCGCATTTACAGAGCCCTCGTGCTGCCAAGACACTGGAAACCCCCCACAAGTGATTCCATTCTGGAAACTACACCCCTCAAGGAATCTAACAAGGGGTTCAGTAAGCATATGGACCCCACTGGTGACGGGCACAAATGTGGAATAATGTGACGTGAAAGGGAAAAATTTCATTTTTTCACTTTCATGGCACAAATGTGCCCGTCATCAAGGGGTCCATATCCTCACTGCACCCCTTGTTAGATTCCTTGAGGGGTGCAGTTTCCAGAATGGGGTCACTTGTGGGGGGTTTCCAGTGTTTTGGCAGCAGGAGGGCTCTGTAAATGCGACATGGCGTTCATCATCCATTCTAGCCAAATCCAACCTCCAAAATCCAAATGGCGCTCCTTCCCTTTGGAGGCTTGCCCTGCACCCACACGGCGCTTTATGTCCACATGTGGGGTATTTACGGACTCAGGGGAAATTGCTCTACACATATTGTGTGTTTTTTTCTCTTTTAACCCCTTGTGAAAATGATAAATTCAAGGCTAAACCAACATTATAGTGTAAAAAATGTAATATTTCATTTTCACGCCACATTGTTCCACATTTGTGCCCGTCACCAGTGGGGTCCATATGCTCACTACACCCCTTGTTACATTCCCTGAGGGGTGTAGTTTCCATAATGGGGTCACTTGTGGGGGGTTTCAACTGTCTTGGCAACACAGGGGCCTTTTGAATGCAACATGGCCCCTCGAAATCCATTCCATCCAAATCCAGCCTTCAAAAACGAAATGGTGCTCCTTCCCTTCGGAGGCTTACCCTGCACCCGCATGGCGCTTTATGTCCACATGTGGGGTATTTACGGACTCGGGGGAAATTGCGCTACACATTTTGTTTTTTTTCTCCTCTTTTAACCCCTTGTGAAAATGATATATTCAAGGCTAAACCAACATTATAGTGTAAAAAATGTAATATTTCATTTTCACGCCACATTGTTCCACATTTGTGTCCGTCACCAGTGGGGTCCATATGCTCACTACACCCCTTGTTACATTCCTTGAGGGGTGCAGTTTCCATAATGGGGTCACTTGTGGGGGGTTTCAACTGTCTTGGCAACACAGGGGCCTTTTGAATGCAACATGGCCCCTCGAAATCCATTCCATCCAAATCCAGCCTTCAAAAACCAAATGGCGCTTCTTCCCTTCGGAGGCTTACCCTGCACCCGCATGGCGCTTTATGTCCACATGTGGGGTATTTCCGTACTCAGGGGAAATTGCTCTACACATTAAATGTTTTTTTTTATCTTTTAACCCCTTGTGAAAATGAAAAAACATGACAAGATTAATGATTTAGAGTAAAAATTTTACAAAAATTACACTAAATGTTGGTCTAGCCTTGATTTTTTTCCATTTCCACAAGGGGTTAAAAAAGAAAATGAACACAAAACGTGTAGGGTAGTGTCCCCTGAGTACGAAAATACCCCACATGTGGACATAATGTGCCATATGGGCACAGGGCAAGTCACCAAAGGGACAGAGCGCCATTTAGAGGCTGGAATGGAGGATGGAGGCCATGTCGCAATTACAAAGCTCCTGTGCTGCCAGGACAGTAGAAACCCCCGACAAGTGACCCCATTCTGGAAACTACACCCCATAAGGAATCTAACAAGGGGTGCAGTGAGCATATGGACCCCACTGGTGACGGGCACTTACGTAGAACATGTGCCGAGAAAATAAAAAATACAATTTTTTTCATTTTCACGTCCCAAATGTGGCCGTCACCAGGGGGCCATATCCCCGTTGCCCCCCTTCTTAGATTCCTTATGGGGTGTAGTTTCCAGAATGGGGTCACTTGTGGGGGGTTTCTACTGTCCTGGCCGCACAGAGGCTTTGTAATTGCGACATGGCATCCTCTAATGGAAATGGCGGCCATACCTACTTAGCTGGGGAAAAGGGACAATTCTAATTTATTTGGGGGTATTAGGGCAATTATTAGTTTATAAGGTTGGAAATGACAGATGTCCATCAAATTCAACCTGTGTTGATCCAGAGGAAGGCAAAAAACCCTCGTGAGGCAGACGACAGTAGCCTCATCACAGGGGAAAAATTCCTTCCCGACTCCATAATGGCGATCAGAATAATCCCTGGATCAACGTGACCCCTGAAATAAGAATAAGGGACAGAATTTAGATAATGTAGAACCCCAGTGACGTGTAGTACGCCTTGAAGCGATCCAGTATGCAGAGGCCGGGGGGATCAGGACAGGCGTCACACTGGAAAATGTTGTCCTTCCTGATCCCCCTGTTACGCCACACTCTGCACTTCTTCTGGGGTCTCCCTTTCTCCAGTGTGGGGGACGTCACCTGGAAAATGTTGCCCTGGTGCGATACGGGGTCCTTCATATCCAGAAGCGCTGGGTCCGCTCCATGGCTACTAAATATTAGGGCGCTATTACTGCTTCTGATATTTTCGGATCGTGCCGCAAGCTACAGTAGCTCGGGCAGCAAGGGACCGGAAGAGGGGGCGCTGGTATAAAAGTTATCCCCGTACAGGTGGTGACCTTTATCCAGCAGTGGGAAGATCAGTTCCCGGACGATCTTCCCACTAACTCCGAGGATGGGGGGGGAGGGGGGCATCTGGGGCTGGATTCGGGTGTCCCTTCCTACATACACTCTAAGGGTACGTGCACACTGCGGAATCGCGACAGATAAACCTTCGTGCATTCCACAGCTGGCACCCACCGGCGGACTGATGCAGGCGCGCGTCTCCACACGTGTCATAGACTCCATTCTATGCACGGGCGGATTCCGCTCTCCGTCCAACGTGTTCATTCTTTGGATGGACGATGGAATCCGCCCGTGCATAGAATGGATTCTATGACACGGGTGGAGACACATGCCTGCATCAGTCCGCCGGCGGGTGCCAGCTGCGGAATGCACAAAGGGTTATCCTTCGCCATTCCGCAGTGTGCACGTACCCGAAATCTGTAAGTGTACCCTGAGGTACGCTCACAGAGTTTGTAGAATTTCACACCATACCGTCATCTCTTATTGGGACGGTACTGGCGGAAAAGATGTGTCTGGGGGGCAGCGTACGCTACGCTACCCCCAGACACGTCACTGGATGATGAGGATGATGAGGATGAATGGAGGAACGAAGGACCCCCCATTCATCCTCACTGGCTGTTTCGGTGTCGGAGGTAATAATAACGTATCCCTCTGACGCCGAAAACACCCTGGGGGCCATCTTTATACGGGGATTGGTATATGGGGTATGTAGTGGTGTAGTGTCAAACTTTATTCAATGTAGTGTGGTGTAATGTAGTGTTTTTTACGTGTTTTTTTACAGTAAGTATAAAAAAAAAACCTACGCCAACAAAGGAGTTGCTGATAAATGCCGCACTTATGTGCGGCACTTATAAGCAGACCGTGGCAGTACAATATAGAAAAAAAACACCCTACGCCAAAAAGGAGGAGTTGCTGATTAGCAGCGCACTTTCGTGCGATGCTGATCAACACTCAGCGGCGATAGGGTGCGGAAAATAGAAAAAAAAAAATTTGAAAAAAAAAATAAAAAAAAATTTCTACATTTGAACATCCCTGTAGCTGCTGATAAGTGTATTACACATATCAGCCGCTAGAGGGCAGCAGAGCGCAAAATACGGAAAGAGCTGACGCTGGAGCCGAAAATAGCCGAGAGAAGCCGAACGTGACGTCACGGAAGAAGCCGAAGACCCGAACGAAGACGAGGATGCCGCGAACCCGGAAGACGCCGATCAGGAGCCCGGGACAGGTGAGTAATGTACAAATACCTGCTCTGGACCCCTCGGCTACCTAGCTGAGGGGTCCAGGGCAGGTATTTACTATATTGTGGGACTCTGATCGCCGTGCCACCGGCCCGATCGCCGTGAATGGCCGGCCGGTACCGGCCGGCCGTTCACGGCGATCGGGCCGGTGGCACGGCGATCACCATTACTTTTTACAGTAATGGCGGTCGGTGCCGTCCTCGGACAGCACCGACCGCCATTTTTTTCCGGGTCATCGGGTCGCCGATGACCCGGAAAGGTTCCGATCGCCGCTATTGGCTGATCTGAATTGATCAGCCTATAGCGGCGATCGTAAGCACGGGGGGTGTTAACCACCCCCCGTGCCGTGAAGCTAAGATGGCCTGCTATGATTTATAGCAGGCCATCTTCCCCGACCGCTGTGTGTGAACACGCAGCGATCGGGGAAACATCGGGCGTAAATTTACGCCCTGATGCGCCAAGTACCAGGGCGCGAGGGCGTAAGTTTACGCCCGATGTCGTTAAGGGGTTAAGGAACCCATTTCGCTCTTGAAGGGACCCATTTTGCTCTTAAAGGGACCCAGGTCGCTCTTAAAGGGACCAAGGTCGCTCTTAAAGGGACCCATTTCACTCTTAAAGGGACCCAGGTCGCTCTTAAAAGGACCCAGGTCGCTCTTAAAAGGACATATTTTGCTCTTAAAGGGACCCAGATCACTCTTAAAGGGACCCAGATCGCTCTTACAGGGACCCATTTTGCTCTTAAAGGGACCCAGGTCGCTCTTAAAGGGACCCAGGTCGCTCTTAAAGCGACCCATTTTGCTCTTAAAGGGACCAATTTCACTCTTAAAGGGACCAATTTCACGCTTAAAGGGACCAATTTCGCTCTTAAACGGACCCAGGTCGCTCTTAAAGGGACATATTTTGCTCTTAAAGGGACATATTTTGCTCTTAAAGGGACCCAGGTTGCTCTTAAAGGGACCCATTTCGCTCTTAAAGGGACCCATTCCGCTCTTAAAGGGACCCATTTCGCTCTTAAAGGGACCCAGGTCGCTCTTAAAAGGACCCATTTTGCTCTTAAAGGGACATATTTCGCTCTTAAAGGGACATATTTCACTCTTAAAGGGACATATTTCACTCTTAAAGGGACATATTTTGCTCTTATAGGGACATATTTCGCTCTTAAAGGGACATATTTTGCTCTTAAAGGGACCCAGGTCGCTCTTAAAGGGACCCATTTCGCTCTTAAAGGGACCCATTTTGCTCTTAAAGGGACCCAGGTCGCTCTTAAAGGGACCAAGTTCGCTCTTAAAGGGACCAATTTCCCTCTTAAAGTGACCAATTTCGCTCTTAAAGGAACATATTTCGCTCTTAAAGGGACATATTTAGCTCTTAAAGGGACATATTTCGCTCTTAAAGGGACCCATATTGCTCTTAAAGGGACCCAGATTGCTCTTAAAGGGACCCAGGTCGCTCTTAAAGGGACCCAGGTCGCTCTTAAAGGGACCAATTTCACTCTTAAAGGGACCAATTTCACGCTTAAAGGGACCAATTTCGCTCTTAAACGGACCCAGGTCGCTCTTAAACGGACATATTTTGCTCTTAAAGGGACATATTTTGCTCTTAAAGGGACCCAGGTCGCTCTTAAAGGGACCCATTTCGCTCTTAAAGGGACCCATTTCGCTCTTAAAGGGACCCATTTCGCTCTTAAAGGGACCCATTTCGCTCTTAAAGGGACCCAGGTCGCTCTTAAAAGGACCCATTTTGCTCTTAAAGGGACATATTTTGCTCTTAAAGGGACCCAGATCACTCTTAAAGGGACCCAGATCGCTCTTACAGGGACCCATTTTGCTCTTAAAGGGACCTTAACTTAATGTATGCAGTAATGATAGGCAAGGACTTCACAAAGTTTTGAGGTCATAAACTCAAAGTTCTCTCGTAATTATCTAAAATGCACAGGGGTAATTTAGGATATGTTCACACATGGTGACGTTTCATTGCATTACTGCACTCATGGACAACTGGACATCAATTAAATGATTAGTTATATTATGAAAACTCATTAACAGAACTAAATTACAATTAATTGCTTTGTCCAAATGTAATCTCATTATCCCCCTTCCCTACTTTCTTTTTACCATTTTTTCCTCTATGTACCCCTTTGTGAACCTCCATTTTATTATACTCATACAAACCATTAGAACTACAGTAGGTAAAATGCATGTAGTTATCCTTTATTAACCTCTATGACAGATAGAAAACTGTAGATGCAATTGAAATATTGATCTGTTATTCACCCCGATAGCAGACAGCAAACTCAGATATATGGGAGATCTCCTAGTAACCAATCCAAACAGATCCTTCTCTAATGATAAGAGGAATATTCAGGCCACTCTGGAAATTTCTAACACTATTGAAGGTTTTAAGGAATTTTTCCTTGATATCTATCATTGATGTCTTCCTGTATTTGTATCTAAAACCCATGCTCTGCATTCGTTATGTTTCAATAGAACATTTACATTGGCCAATAAGTTAACCACATTGAGAACACATGTATCAGGAAAGCCTACGGGAAAATACAGTTAGCCCATGGGGTGCTAAGGCACAGAGTCCACTCCGGGTCTAGGTTCAGGGAAATCACCATCCCGCTAGGCCTTCAAGTCGTGGCAGAGTCCAAACTGTCTCAGCATCACAGGGGAGCCCTTTCTAATGGAGACAATGTCCTCCGCCCGTTTCCATAACATTGAGGGGCCACTCAAAGGAAAGGGACAGTCGAGCCGAAGCTGCAGACGGTTGTTTCCATCCTGTATTTTCTTTTTTTTTTTCTAAAATAATGTTAATTCATAAGCTGTTTTGTGTATCAGCTATGGCATCTACAAGGTAATTACAAGAAGAAACTATGAAGACCTATGGTGCAGAAAATTAGTAGAGAATGCTTTTATGCAGGAGTGAATATTTGTTGGATGTGGTAATAGTGCATATATGGCACATCATTACAGATCCTAGGAGCGGGAGTCTCAGTGACCTTTAAAGTTAGAGGATAGCAAATTTTAGAGGACAGTAAAAACAGCAGCAATCTGTTTGTCCCACAGGGCCTTGAATCTACTTTCGGATCGCAGTGGAAGCAGCACCAGTAGCAAAAATTAACAGTACATTGTGTGGACTATATATGCATTTAAATACACACTCTCATAGTCAGTGCTCATAGTCAAATCCATCTAATTGCAGAATGAAGCAAGTGAGGGACAAGCCCTTACAGCAAAGGACGACTATCTTGCTGACCAGAGGAATGAATGAGTTTCAAGCATAGGAGGAGACAATGAGGTCATTAGCCCATACCTAATCACAAAGCTGGGACTCTCAAGCATTTTGAAAATGGTAACTTCACCAACAGCTATTTGGTACTCTGTAAGGCTAGCCATAGACATATCGAGCAGCAGGGTAGATTCTGTAGAGGAGAAGAATGAGCTGCCTAAGACAAAGGATCATGAACAGGTCTAGTGTCACATGTGCCAGTGGGGGTGTAGATAGCTCTGTCCTGACAATAAAGTTTCTGCAAATATTGTAGAATTATCAGGACCAAAAAAATATAGTGTATAGTGATAGTGTAATGGACAGCGAGTGTGGACTCGCTGTGCTACTCAACCGGTTTGGCTTTGGGCCACACCAGGGAGCGGAGTCTAAGTGCCCTCTAGGTCTTCACCCTTTATCCTGCTCCAGGATGTGGAAGCTGGACTTCTGCGGCTAGAGGACACCAGGTCGCTCCACAAGTGTGGTCCCGGTGTGAGCAGCAACTGGCCCCCAAGGACCAGAAGGAGTCGGTGCAAGGCTCCGGGGAACAGGCTACATATGCCTAGACAGCAAGCCGGACTGTCAGCAGGAGGAGTGAATGCAGTATCAGGGATGGGAGGGGTATTGTAGTCAGATAAGCAGAGGATCAGGGTAGGCGGATTCATTGCAGGTCACACAATCGAAATGGCAAACAGCAGAGGCAAAAAGGCCTACAATCTAAACTGGTTAAAAATTAGATTTGAGAATAAAGAAGTATCCCCTGGTTCTCACTTGGCCATTTTTTGAAGCTACTGGACAGTTAAGGAAGTGTAACATTTCATATGTCAACATTGCTAAGTCATATATGCTTCAATGTATATAGGATTATTGAGGTGGATTAGGAGTGGGGTATTTGAGAATTAATAATGAAGGTGACCTATGACCCCATCAGTAGTTAGGTTACAACTAATTCAAACGCCACCAAAAAGAAAAAATGCTGAACCTCAAAATTTTTACAAAATAACATCATATATGTTTTATTGATTAAAAACATACACTGAAAATGAATATACAATGATCCATGACTGGAAATAATGATACAAACAGCAAGAGTAAGGAGGCTGCTCTCTGTGGACTACTGCTGAAAATACCAATAAATATAAAGTGCGAAATACATAGCAGCATAACGGTACATATACAAATATAGGATATAACAGGAGAATGCTCAATAGATAACTAAAAAGTACTGCATGGTGATATTCATAAATAACCCAAGAGCATCCTGTGTACTGGCGATAGTAATGGCGTCCACTGGCTGCCCCCTATATTGGTATGCACTAGGAATTCAAGTCAAATGAGTTGATACAGGGTATACAGGAACAAGTTACTCTCAGATCAGACAGAACATCAAAAAGAAAAGCTAGACAGAAAGATCAGGCTTTGTCTTCCACTTCCAGAACCCTTCTGGTTTGCCTTTATTGTGACATTGGCGAGGGTGAACGGTTTGCATGTTGTCCTATTGAGGGGGGATTGCTACGTGGTTGTTCCCATAATGTAAAGAGACAACAAATTGGAGACAACTTAATGTATGCAGTAATGATAGGCAAGGACTTCACAAAGTTTTGAGGTCATAAACTCAAAGTTCTCTCGTAATTATCTAAAATGCACAGGGGTAATTTAGGATATGTTCACACATGGTGACGTTTCATTGCATTACTGCACTCATGGACAACTGGACATCAATTAAATGATTAGTTATATTATGAAAACTCATTAACAGAACTAAATTACAAATAATTGCTTTGTCCAAATGTAATCTCATTATCCCCCTTCCCTACTTTCTTTTTACCATTTTTTCCTCTATGTACCCCTTTGTGAACCTTCATTTTATTATACTCATACAAACCATTAGAACTACAGTAGGTAAAATGCATGTAGTTATCCTTTATTAACCTCTATGACAGATAGAAAACTGTAGATGCAATTGAAATATTGATCTGTTATTCACCCCGATAGCAGACAGCAAACTCAGATATATGGGAGATCTCCTAGTAACCAATCCAAACAGATCCTTCTCTAATGATAAGAGGAATATTCAGGCCACTCTGGAAATTTCTAACAGTATTGAAGGTTTTAAGGAATTTTTCCTTGATATCTATCATTGATGTCTTCCTGTATTTGTATCTAAAACCCATGCTCTGCATTCGTTATGTTTCAATAGAACATTTACATTGGCCAATAAGTTAACCACATTGAGAACACATGTATCAGGAAAGCCTACGGGAAAATACAGTTAGCCCATGGGGTGCTAAGGCACAGAGTCCACTCCGGGTCTAGGTTCAGGGAAATCACCATCCCGCTAGGCCTTCAAGTCGTGGCAGAGTCCAAACTGTCTCAGCATCACAGGGGAGCCCTTTGTAATGGAGACAATGTCCTCCGCCCGTTTCCAATAACATTGAGGGGCCACTCAAAGGAAAGGGACAGTCGAGCCAAAGCTGCAGACGGTTGTTTCCATCCTGTATTTTCTGTTTTTTTTCTAAAATAATGTTAATTCATAAGCTGTTTTGTGTATCAGCTATGGCATCTACAAGGTAATTACAAGAAGAAACTATGAAGACCTATGGTGCAGAAAATTAGTAGAGAATGCTTTTATGCAGGAGTGAATATTTGTTGGATGTGGTAATAGTGCATATATGGCACATCATTACAGATCCTAGGAGCGGGAGTCTCAGTGACCTTTAAAGTTAGAGGATAGCAAATTTTAGAGGACAGTAAAAACAGCAGCAATCTGTTTGTCCCACAGGGCCTTGAATCTACTTTCGGATCGCAGTGGAAGCAGCACCAGTAGCAAAAATTAACAGTACATTGTGTGGACTATATATGCATTTAAATACACACTCTCATAGTCAGTGCTCATAGTCAAATCCATCTAATTGCAGAATGAAGCAAGTGAGGGACAAGCCCTTACAGCAAAGGACGACTATCTTGCTGACCAGAGGAATGAATGAGTTTCAAGCATAGGAGGAGACAATGAGGTCATTAGCCCATACCTAATCACAAAGCTGGGACTCTCAAGCATTTTGAAAATGGTAACTTCACCAACAGCTATTTGGTACTCTGTAAGGCTAGCCATAGACATATCGAGCAGCAGGGTAGATTCTGTAGAGGAGAAGAATGAGCTGCCTAAGACAAAGGATCATGAACAGGTCTAGTGTCACATGTGCCAGTGGGGGTGTAGATAGCTCTGTCCTGACAATAAAGTTTCTGCAAATATTGTAGAATTATCAGGACCAAAAAAATATAGTGTATAGTGATAGTGTAATGGACAGCGAGTGTGGACTCGCTGTGCTACTCAACCGGTTTGGCTTTGGGCCACACCAGGGAGCGGAGTCTAAGTGCCCTCTAGGTCTTCACCCTTTATCCCTGCTCCAGGATGCGGAAGCTGGACTTCTGCGGCTAGAGGACACCAGGTCGCTCCACATGTGTGGTCCCGGTGTGAGCAGCAACTGGCCCCCAAGGACCAGAAGGAGTCGGTGCAAGGCTCCGGGGAACAGGCTACATATGCCTAGACAGCAAGCCGGACTGTCAGCAGGAGAGTGAATGCAGTATCAGGGATGGGAGGGGTATTGTAGTCAGATAAGCAGAGGATCAGGGTAGGCGGATTCATTGCAGGTCACACAATCGAAATGGCAAACAGCAGAGGCAAAAAGGCCTACAATCTAAACTGGTTAAAAATTAGATTTGAGAATAAAGAAGTATCCCCTGGTTCTCACTTGGCCATTTTTTGAAGCTACTGGACAGTTAAGGAAGTGTAACATTTCATATGTCAACATTGCTAAGTCATATATGCTTCAATGTATATAGGATTATTGAGGTGGATTAGGAGTGGGGTATTTGAGAATTAATAATGAAGGTGACCTATGGCCCCATCAGTAGTTAGGTTACAACGAATTCAAACGCCACCAAAAAGAAAAAATGCTGAACCTCAAAATTTTTACAAAATAACATCATATATGTTTTATTGATTAAAAACATACACTGAAAATGAATATACAATGATCCATGACTGGAAATAATGATACAAACAGCAAGAGTAAGGAGGCTGCTCTCTGTGGACTACTGCTGAAAATACCAATAAATATAAAGTGCGAAATACATAGCAGCATAACGGTACATATACAAATATAGGATATAACAGGAGAATGCTCAATAGATAACTAAAAAGTACTGCATGGTGATATACATAAATAACCCAAGAGCATCCTGTGTACTGGCGATAGTAATGGCGTCCACTGGCTGCCCCCTATATTGGTATGCACTAGGAATTCAAGTCAAATGAGTTGATACAGGGTATACAGGAACAAGTTACTCTCAGATCAGACAGAACATCAAAAAGAAAAGCTAGACAGAAAGATCAGACTTTGTCTTCCACTTCCAGAACCCTTCTGGTTTGCCTTTATTGTGACATTGGCGAGGGTGAACGGTTTGCATGTTGTCCTATTGAAGGGGGGATTGCTACGTGGTTGTTCCCATAATGTAAAGAGACAACAAATTGGAGACAACTTAATGTATGCAGTAATGATAGGCAAGGACTTCACAAAGTTTTGAGGTCATAAACTCAAAGTTCTCTCGTAATTATCTAAAATGCACAGGGGGTAATTTAGGATATGTTCACACATGGTGACGTTTCATTGCATTACTGCACTCATGGACAACTGGACATCAATTAAATGATTAGTTATATTATGAAAACTCATTAACAGAACTAAATTACAATTAATTGCTTTGTCCAAATGTAATCTCATTATCCCCCTTCCCTACTTTCTTTTTACCATTTTTTTCCTCTATGTACCCCTTTGTGAACCTTCATTTTATTATACTCATACAAACCATTAGAACTACAGTAGGTAAAATGCATGTAGTTATCCTTTATTAACCTCCTATGACAGATAGAAAACTGTAGATGCAATTGAAATATTGATCTGTTATTCACCCCGATAGCAGACAGCAAACTCAGATATATGGGAGATCTCCTAGTAACCAATCCAAACAGATCCTTCTCTAATGATAAGAGGAATATTCAGGCCACTCTGGAAATTTCTAATAGTATTGAAGGTTTTAAGGAATTTTTCCTTGATATCTATCATTGATGTCTTCCTGTATTTGTATCTAAAACCCATGCTCTGCATTCGTTATGTTTCAATAGAACATTTACATTGGCCAATAAGTTAACCACATTGAGAACACATGTATCAGGAAAGCCTACGGGGGGGGGCGTGGCTTAGCTATGGAGCCGTGAGGACGCTTCTTGCCGGAGCTCCGGGCCACCGCACGCAGATCCACCCTTACATAAGCTGATTACAACACACTCCAGATGGCAAACCGCAAGGAGAAGACAGTGGGGACACCCCAGCACCCGGCTACCCGTTCGGCGGTGGCGTCCGCCCGTATAGACAGGTATCTCCAGCCGGCAGGCTCCGGACCACAGGCCGCCGGCAGCGGCAACATGGCGCCTGCTGCACATCCGGCCCCTTCTCCCTGTGTCCTCCCGAGCAGCCAAACTCACCTGCCGGTGTCCTGGGCAGACTCCGATACCGGGGATGGTGCGGGACAAATGGACTGGCCGGGGACTTCCAGGCCGCAGCCCTCACGCGACCGCTACTTGTCAGGGGAGGCCTCCTCACAGGGTGACACGCGGCCCTCGGACTTCCAGCTCCTGCGGGAGCTTATACAGGCCCTGCCCACGAAGCAGGACTTGGACGCGGTTGTGTGCCGCATAGAGTCCGCGCACCAGCAGGCGATAGCGGAGGTGCGCACAGAGGTGGAGGAGCTGGCCCAGCGTACCACGGCAGTGGAGGGATCATCCGCCATTTTGTCCTCCAGAGTAGATCTCCTGGAGAGTGACATGGCGCGCGTCCGCCAACACTCCCGTCATCTCACACTTCTCCTAGATGACCAGGAGAACAGAGGGAGGCGAAACAATGTGCGTATAAAAGGCCTGCCGGAGCTTCAGGGGGGCGATGAACTGCCTCGCAGAGTGTCTGAGCTCTTCAACATGGCTACCTCCAGACCTCTGGATTCTACTTATGCTATCGACAGAGTACACAGAGTGGCGAGAGCACCGGCGAGGGAAAATGCCGCGCCGAGAGATGTCTTGTGCCGCTTACACTACTATTCAGACAAGGAGAGCATACTGGCGGCCATGAGAAATTCAGGTACTATTCAGTATGAGAACGCGACGGTGCGCCTCTTTCCTGACGTCTCCGCCCGCACGCTCTCTATGAGACGCCTCCTGCAGCCGCTCCTGACAATGATTAAAGAGGCCGGGGCATCCTATAGATGGGGCCATCCCTTCCAGGTCATGGTGCGCAGGGATTCCGCTACATTCTTCCTCAGATGTCATGAGGATCTTCCACAGCTGTTCACCTTCCTGGACAGGCCTCCCATCTCCGTTCCAGATTGGCTGGCTGTGGACCTGCCGCCACCACCTGCGCAATTGCGCCGCCGCAGATCCAGAGTCTCCACTGATCTGCCCCATTCCCAACCTGTCTCGCCCCCACCAATCGTGGACCTCTCTCTGGGACTCCCGATGGAAGCTTAGGAGTTGCGGCTGCGACACCACTGTGTCCACCTCTATTGTTTTTCCATGATCCGGTCTCCATCTCCAGGTGCACCCGCGGGTGCTGACTAGAAACACATCTCCACTGTGTCATGAGCCGTCCTTGTTGTACTGGCCCGGCTGCATTTCCACTTCTCTGGCCTCGACGGGGTCGACACAGTCATATTGCCTCCCTGCTATCTGCGAGGACTTGTTTGGAGGGGATTCGTACTTTGTCTGTGCTGATTTCGTCGGCCATCCCTATAGCTGGACCGACAAGAAGATGGACTTCGCATCTTAGCCTGCTCGCACATTGGGTTTCCATGGGGACTGTTCAGCTCAATCTGCTTGGATTCACTGTCTCCCGCATGTGCCTCGCACTCTGGTGCCCATTGGTGCCTTCTTGTGTTGCCTAATTAAGCTCTCTTCATTGTTTTTAGTTGTAACTTAAGTCTGTGCCCTGGGTCCTCTGCACCCTCACGCCCATTGTTGTGTTGGGGATGTGGAGGCTCAGTGATCCTTTAGTTCTGAAGGGTTTTGTTGGATCTGTTGGTTGTGGCTCGGGGCCCCTCACCCCGTGGTTTTCTACGTCTCCACTCTAACTTTCTTTGTCTCTCTTTACTTCTATTTCCTTCTGGGAGCTCTGCCTCCGTTGAGCACGTATTAGTGCTACCTGTCCTTCTGGTCTCCCCTCCTTTTCTCCCTCTCGGGTTTCTGCCTTTTTCCCCCTTCATCCCTCTCCCTTCGCTCCTTTCCCCCTCCCATCCGTGTGTTCTCCCGTTCCTCCTCTCCACCCCCCCTTCTTTCACCCTTCCCCACCCCCCCCCACCCCCCTTATTTTTTTTTTTTTTTTTTTTTTTTTTTTTCTCGCCTCCACCCCCCCCCCCCCCCCCCCTTCCCACTCTCACACGGGCAATGGCCTCTCGGCTTCAGGGTGACCTAAAAGTAGGTTCCCTTAATGTTAAGGGCCTACATGATTGTGGCAAACGCTCCATTATGATGAATCTCTTTAAAAAGCAGGATATCCATGTTGCCTTTATCCAAGAAACACATATGCTCCCCACGCATAAATTTTCCCTGACTAACTCTTGGTTCCCCTTCTCCTACCACAGTTATTCACCGATCCAGAAAGCAAGAGGTACCAGCATCCTTATATCCCGTTCGCTACCTTGGGAATTCGTGGACACCCGGTGTGATGAGGAGGGTCGTATGATTCTTGTGAAGGGTAGGATTAACGCACAGGTATTTACCTTTGCCTCCCTCTATCTTCCTAACTCGGGCCAGGCGCATGCGATGCAAACGTACCTCGAGGCCATTGATGACTTCAAGGAGGGGATACTGGTCGTTGGCGGAGATCTCAACCTGGCGTTGGATCCATCCTTGGATACCTCTAGAGGATCCTCACATGTTAGTCGCTCACACTTGTCCCGCATGAACGCCCTACTACACGAACACCAGTTAATTGACACATGGAGACTTGGCCACCCCAGGGACAGGGACTATTCCTTTTATTCCCCAGTACACGATACCTACTCAAGGTTAGACTATCTCCTGTTGAAGCACGGACATTTATCCTCATTCAGAAATGCAGCGATTGACACCATTACGTTCTCAGACCATGCGATGATCTCTCTCACGCTGGCGCTGCCGGACCCGTACCCCGTGCAATGGCAGTGGCAGCTTAATTCATCTCTGATCCAGGATATTGTGGTCCTTGCAGACCTTAGGCAGTCCCTGACCGAATATTTCAGTACAAATGGTGGTGGAGAGTCCTCGGCTATGGTGGTCTGGGAGGCACATAAGTGCGTGGCTAGAGGGATCCTGGTGAAACACGGGGCGCGCCTTAAGCGGGAAAAAGCGGCTAAAACGACCCGCTTACTAGCAGAATTACGAGACCTAGAGCAGGCCCACAAATCTGCCCCTACAGAAGATATTACGGTGCGGCTACTGGCGGCTCGGGAGTCCCTGCGCACTCATTTACTAGACAAAGCCAAAGCCACATTGGTGAAATGTAGGCGCCATTTCTATGAGTTTGGGAATAAGTGCGGACGGACCCTGGCTAGGGCGCTGCGAGCTCAACGTACTCGGACCTATGTCCCCCAAATTGTTACTGGCTCAGGAGGACGGGAGCACTTACCGGCGGGCATTGCGCGGGCATTCCGCGACTTCTACGCTGCTTTATACTCCACAGACCAATCTAATCCCCTTACACTCAGCCACTCTTTTCGCTCCCGGATCAGGGACTATCTGGCCCGATCTGGCCTCCCGCGTCTCCCTGAGGAAGCTCTCGCTGCTCTGGAGGAGCCGCTTTCTGACACAGAACTCCGTGCGGCCCTTAAGGCTTCCAAGTCCGGGAAAGCACCGGGCCCTGACGGATTCTCCCTGGGATATTATAAGGCACTCGAACCACTGCTAACCCCCCACTTCCTAGAGGCCTTCAATTCACTCCCTGGGGGCCCCTCGCTCCCCACTGACACCACTAGGGCGGTCATTTCGGTCATCCCTAAAGAGGGGAAGGACCATTCCCTTTGTGCCAGCTACAGGCCAATATCCCTTTTAAATGTTGACCTGAAGCTGTTCGCAAAGATCCTGGCCTCTAGACTGTCTCCCCTTCTTGGGGGCGCCGTTCACCTAGATCAGGCGGGATTCTTGCCGGACGTGAAGCCCGGGACAATACCATTCGTGCAGTTGACCTGGTCCATCATGCCTCGGCCCACCGCACCCCGTTCATGCTTCTTTCTACAGACGCCGAAAAGGCTTTCGACCGTGTCAACTGGACGTTTATGGAGGAGACCTTGCGGGCCTTAGGTTTGGGTCCAAATTTTTTATCTTGGATTCTGTCCCTTTACTCTAATCCCTCTGCCACTGTCCGGGTGAACGGCGTCCTCTCAGACCGCTTTCCTATCTACAACGGCACAAGACAGGGGTGTCCTCTCTCTCCCCTCATCTTTGTGTTAACATTAGAGCCTTTCTTGAGAATTGTGCGGGGGACGGAGGATATTGGGGGTTTGCGAGTGGGCAACACCGTACACAAGGTAGCCGCGTATGCGGACGACTTGCTCTTCTTTGTCACGAATCCTCAGGTTACTCTGCCAGTCATACTGAGAGAGTTGGACCTCTTTGCCTCACTCTCTAATTTTAAAATCAATTATGCAAAGTCGGAGGCACTTAACGTATCATTGCCCGGTGAGACGGTGTTGTCACTTCGCGCCTCCTTTAGGTTCCGCTGGGCCTCTAAGGTGCTCAAATACCTAGGGATCTATCTCACTGCTGACCCGAAAGAGCTCTTCTCCGCTAACTTTCCCCCAATTCTTGCGACGGTACAGTCCTGTTGCGCCAATTGGAGCAAGGGACTGTTCACGTGGTTCGGCAGATGTGCCATTTTCAAGATGAATCTCCTGCCAAAGCTGCTATATGCCTTCCAGTGCCTGCCGGTTCGTGTCCCAAAATCGTTCCTTAAGGCCGTGACCTCCGCTCAGACTAGATTCATTTGGGGTGGTAAACCGGCACGGGTTAAACGAGCTTTGTTGTGTCGCAAAAAAGATAGAGGTGGCGTTGCTCTCCCGGATATCCATCTGTATCACCTGGCGTCGGTCCTCACCCGGGTCGTAGATTGGTGTAGACATGCGGCACTGAAGCCATGGGTCCAAATAGAACAGTCCTCCACCAGCATCCCTCTAGCCTGCATCCCCTGGCTCCCCGGCCCCTCCCTGACAGACCTACGTTCACATCCGACGATAGGCCCGACACTCCTAGCCTGTGCCGACGCTTTGGTCCGCAGCCGCGTGCTTCCACTCACCTCACCTATGTCTCCGATCCTTGGCCATCCGGATTTTGTACCTGGGATTTCAGACCCAGGCTTCAGAACATGGGCGAATGCTAATATTTTTAGAGCCTCCCATTTTATATCCCAGGCAACATGGTTGTCCCCTGCGGCTTTGGAAGCCATTTCCGACCCGAGACCACTAGGCACATGGCGTATTAACCAACTCACACACTTTTTACACACTCTCCCCCCTGCCGTACAATTCTCCACCCCTAAGACGTATTTGGAGACGTTGTGCGAGGGTTCTGGCCAACTACGTCATACACTCTCACTTCTCTACAACGACCTGCTGATCCCGCCCGACCAGGAATCCCCTCCATTTCTGACGAAATGGGAGAATGACCTCCACCTCTCTCTCTCTCCGGCGCAAAGAACCGACATTATGTCCCTGGTCCATAAAGGCTCCGTGAGCTCACGCTTCCAGGAGGCGGGCTATAAGATCCTTACACGATGGTACCAGGTGCCGGTGAGGTTGCATGCGATCTGGCCTGAGGTAGATCCGATGTGTTGGAGATGTGGGACTGCGGAGGGTACCCACCTGCATGTGTTTTGGTCCTGCCCGGTGCTCGCAGCTTTCTGGGACAGGGTTAGGGAGACCATCCGGCGGGTCATTGGCCCCTCGGTGGATCTCTCGCCTGCCCTGTTTCTTCTTCACCACACTGAGCTGTCCACGAAAAAATACAGGCGCTCCCTGCTACAGCTTCCTGGTAATGGCGGCTCGCTCGTGCGTCCCTCTATACTGGAAACGCACAGTCCCCCCACCTGTTTCTCTCTGGATCTCTAAGGTGAACGAACTTATGAGAATGGAGGACCTGACTGCGGTGCTGCACGACCAGAACGCTCGTTTTACGGGTATGTGGCTAGCCTGGATGGAATTCCAGGAGACGGCTGAATATGCAACCTTGCTGTGCCCAGACCCCTCCCAGAGCGCTGGAGGGATTTAGATATCTCTCTGAGTGCTTGCGGGCCTGTGACAGTTGGGGCACCTGGGCCTGGACATTGCCCTCAGACCTTCCCTACTGTCCCCTCTACTCCCTCCTTCCCCCCGCCTCCCTCCCCCCCCCCCCCCCCCCTTTTTTTTTTTTTTTTATTATTTTATTCTATCTTCTTTCTTCTCTCCCTCCTCTCCTCTTTCCTTCTCTTTCTTCCGTAGCCTCTGCCTTCCCTCGCCCTTCTTCTACCCGCCCCCCCCCCCCCGGTCTCTCCTGTGGCTCTCTCGCCCCCCTCCTCCCCTGTCCTCTGCCCTTCTTCACCTTTTCCCACTCCTCTGTTTTTCCCCCACCCTCTCCCTGCCTTCTGAACTTCAGCGTCTTTTGCTGGGAGTTCTTCTTTCTGGTCCTTTAGTTGAAAAGGACGAAGGGGTTGACGGTTGGGGGTAGCCACCGGGCCATCACAATAACTCATAGAACAGGTGGACACTGTACTTCCTCGTCCAATTTGGCATGAGTGTTAAATTGTACCGACCTGTTCTACTGTGTACATTTTCATATTTCTCTCTTGTCCAAATATTTCGCCTTTTTTTCGCAACTCTCTGGCTCGGGGTGTGTTTATCCCTGATTGTTCAGCTTTTCTTTGTCGGAAATGTGGCTACTAAATAAAGAATTTATAAAAAAAAAGGAAAGCCTACGGGAAAATACAGTTAGCCCATGGGGTGCTAAGGCACAGAGTCCACTCCGGGTCTAGGTTCAGGGAAATCACCATCCCGCTAGGCCTTCAAGTCGTGGCAGAGTCCAAACTGTCTCAGCATCACAGGGGAGCCCTTTGTAATGGAGACAATGTCCTCCGCCCGTTTCCATAACATTGAGGGGCCACTCAAAGGAAAGGGACAGTCGAGCCGAAGCTGCAGACGGTTGTTTCCATCCTGTATTTTCTTTTTTTTTTTCTAAAATAATGTTAATTCATAAGCTGTTTTGTGTATCAGCTATGGCATCTACAAGGTAATTACAAGAAGAAACTATGAAGACCTATGGTGCAGAAAATTAGTAGAGAATGCTTTTATGCAGGAGTGAATATTTGTTGGATGTGGTAATAGTGCATATATGGCACATCATTACAGATCCTAGGAGCGGGAGTCTCAGTGACCTTTAAAGTTAGAGGATAGCAAATTTTAGAGGACAGTAAAAACAGCAGCAATCTGTTTGTCCCACAGGGCCTTGAATCTACTTTCGGATCGCAGTGGAAGCAGCACCAGTAGCAAAAATTAACAGTACATTGTGTGGACTATATATGCATTTAAATACACACTCTCATAGTCAGTGCTCATAGTCAAATCCATCTAATTGCAGAATGAAGCAAGTGAGGGACAAGCCCTTACAGCAAAGGACGACTATCTTGCTGACCAGAGGAATGAATGAGTTTCAAGCATAGGAGGAGACAATGAGGTCATTAGCCCATACCTAATCACAAAGCTGGGACTCTCAAGCATTTTGAAAATGGTAACTTCACCAACAGCTATTTGGTACTCTGTAAGGCTAGCCATAGACATATCGAGCAGCAGGGTAGATTCTGTAGAGGAGAAGAATGAGCTGCCTAAGACAAAGGATCATGAACAGGTCTAGTGTCACATGTGCCAGTGGGGGTGTAGATAGCTCTGTCCTGACAATAAAGTTTCTGCAAATATTGTAGAATTATCAGGACCAAAAAAATATAGTGTATAGTGATAGTGTAATGGACAGCGAGTGTGGACTCGCTGTGCTACTCAACCGGTTTGGCTTTGGGCCACACCAGGGAGCGGAGTCTAAGTGCCCTCTAGGTCTTCACCCTTTATCCTGCTCCAGGATGCGGAAGCTGGACTTCTGCGGCTAGAGGACACCAGGTCGCTCCACAAGTGTGGTCCCGGTGGGAGCAGCAACTGGCCCCCAAGGACCAGAAGGAGTCGGTGCAAGGCTCCGGGGAACAGGCTACATATGCCTAGACAGCAAGCCGGACTGTCAGCAGGAGGAGTGAATGCAGTATCAGGGATGGGAGGGGTATTGTAGTCAGATAAGCAGAGGATCAGGGTAGGCGGATTCATTGCAGGTCACACAATCGAAATGGCAAACAGCAGAGGCAAAAAGGCCTACAATCTAAACTGGTTAAAAATTTGATTTGAGAATAAAGAAGTATCCCCTGGTTCTCACTTGGCCATTTTTTGAAGCTACTGGACAGTTAAGGAAGTGTAACATTTCATATGTCAACATTGCTAAGTCATATATGCTTCAATGTATATAGGATTATTGAGGTGGATTAGGAGTGGGGTATTTGAGAATTAATAATGAAGGTGACCTATGGCCCCATCAGTAGTTAGGTTACAACGAATTCAAACGCCACCAAAAAGAAAAAATGCTGAACCTCAAAATTTTTACAAAATAACATCATATATGTTTTATTGATTAAAAACATACACTGAAAATGAATATACAATGATCCATGACTGGAAATAATGATACAAACAGCAAGAGTAAGGAGGCTGCTCTCTGTGGACTACTGCTGAAAATACCAATAAATATAAAGTGCGAAATACATAGCAGCATAACGGTACATATACAAATATAGGATATAACAGGAGAATGCTCAATAGATAACTAAAAAGTACTGCATGGTGATATACATAAATAACCCAAGAGCATCCTGTGTACTGGCGATAGTAATGGCGTCCACTGGCTGCCCCCTATATTGGTATGCACTAGGAATTCAAGTCAAATGAGTTGATACAGGGTATACAGGAACAAGTTACTCTCAGATCAGACAGAACATCAAAAAGAAAAGCTAGACAGAAAGATCAGACTTTGTCTTCCACTTCCAGAACCCTTCTGGTTTGCCTTTATTGTGACATTGGCGAGGGTGAACGGTTTGCATGTTGTCCTATTGAGGGGGGATTGCTACGTGGTTGTTCCCATAATGTAAAGAGACAACAAATTGGAGACAACTTAATGTATGCAGTAATGATAGGCAAGGACTTCACAAAGTTTTGAGGTCATAAACTCAAAGTTCTCTCGTAATTATCTAAAATGCACAGGGGTAATTTAGGATATGTTCACACATGGTGACGTTTCATTGCATTACTGCACTCATGGACAACTGGACATCAATTAAATGATTAGTTATATTATGAAAACTCATTAACAGAACTAAATTACAATTAATTGCTTTGTCCAAATGTAATCTCATTATCCCCCTTCCGTACTTTCTTTTTACCATTTTTTCCTCTATGTACCCCTTTGTGAACCTTCATTTTATTATACTCATACAAACCATTAGAACTACAGTAGGTAAAATGCATGTAGTTATCCTTTATTAACCTCTATGACAGATAGAAAACTGTAGATGCAATTGAAATATTGATCTGTTATTCACCCCGATAGCAGACAGCAAACTCAGATATATGGGAGATCTCCTAGTAACCAATCCAAACAGATCCTTCTCTAATGATAAGAGGAATATTCAGGCCACTCTGGAAATTTCTAACAGTATTGAAGGTTTTAAGGAATTTTTCCTTGATATCTATCATTGATGTCTTCCTGTATTTGTATCTAAAACCCATGCTCTGCATTCGTTATGTTTCAATAGAACATTTACATTGGCCAATAAGTTAACCACATTGAGAACACATGTATCAGGAAAGCCTACGGGAAAATACAGTTAGCCCATGGGGTGCTAAGGCACAGAGTCCACTCCGGGTCTAGGTTCAGGGAAATCACCATCCCGCTAGGCCTTCAAGTCGTGGCAGAGTCCAAACTGTCTCAGCATCACAGGGGAGCCCTTTGTAATGGAGACAATGTCCTCCGCCCGTTTCCATAACATTGAGGGGCCACTCAAAGGAAAGGGACAGTCGAGCCGAAGCTGCAGACGGTTGTTTCCATCCTGTATTTTCTTTTTTTTTTTCTAAAATAATGTTAATTCATAAGCTGTTTTGTGTATCAGCTATGGCATCTACAAGGTAATTACAAGAAGAAACTATGAAGACCTATGGTGCAGAAAATTAGTAGAGAATGCTTTTATGCAGGAGTGAATATTTGTTGGATGTGGTAATAGTGCATATATGGCACATCATTACAGATCCTAGGAGCGGGAGTCTCAGTGACCTTTAAAGTTAGAGGATAGCAAATTTTAGAGGACAGTAAAAACAGCAGCAATCTGTTTGTCCCACAGGGCCTTGAATCTACTTTCGGATCGCAGTGGAAGCAGCACCAGTAGCAAAAATTAACAGTACATTGTGTGGACTATATATGCATTTAAATACACACTCTCATAGTCAGTGCTCATAGTCAAATCCATCTAATTGCAGAATGAAGCAAGTGAGGGACAAGCCCTTACAGCAAAGGACGACTATCTTGCTGACCAGAGGAATGAATGAGTTTCAAGCATAGGAGGAGACAATGAGGTCATTAGCCCATACCTAATCACAAAGCTGGGACTCTCAAGCATTTTGAAAATGGTAACTTCACCAACAGCTATTTGGTACTCTGTAAGGCTAGCCATAGACATATCGAGCAGCAGGGTAGATTCTGTAGAGGAGAAGAATGAGCTGCCTAAGACAAAGGATCATGAACAGGTCTAGTGTCACATGTGCCAGTGGGGGTGTAGATAGCTCTGTCCTGACAATAAAGTTTCTGCAAATATTGTAGAATTATCAGGACCAAAAAAATATAGTGTATAGTGATAGTGTAATGGACAGCGAGTGTGGACTCGCTGTGCTACTCAACCGGTTTGGCTTTGGGCCACACCAGGGAGCGGAGTCTAAGTGCCCTCTAGGTCTTCACCCTTTATCCTGCTCCAGGATGCGGAAGCTGGACTTCTGCGGCTAGAGGACACCAGGTCGCTCCACAAGTGTGGTCCCGGTGTGAGCAGCAACTGGCCCCCAAGGACCAGAAGGAGTCGGTGCAAGGCTCCGGGGAACAGGCTACATATGCCTAGACAGCAAGCCGGACTGTCAGCAGGAGGAGTGAATGCAGTATCAGGGATGGGAGGGGTATTGTAGTCAGATAAGCAGAGGATCAGGGTAGGCGGATTCATTGCAGGTCACACAATCGAAATGGCAAACAGCAGAGGCAAAAAGGCCTACAATCTAAACTGGTTAAAAATTTGATTTGAGAATAAAGAAGTATCCCCTGGTTCTCACTTGGCCATTTTTTGAAGCTACTGGACAGTTAAGGAAGTGTAACATTTCATATGTCAACATTGCTAAGTCATATATGCTTCAATGTATATAGGATTATTGAGGTGGATTAGGAGTGGGGTATTTGAGAATTAATAATGAAGGTGACCTATGGCCCCATCAGTAGTTAGGTTACAACGAATTCAAACGCCACCAAAAAGAAAAAATGCTGAACCTCAAAATTTTTACAAAATAACATCATATATGTTTTATTGATTAAAAACATACACTGAAAATGAATATACAATGATCCATGACTGGAAATAATGATACAAACAGCAAGAGTAAGGAGGCTGCTCTCTGTGGACTACTGCTGAAAATACCAATAAATATAAAGTGCGAAATACATAGCAGCATAACGGTACATATACAAATATAGGATATAACAGGAGAATGCTCAATAGATAACTAAAAAGTACTGCATGGTGATATACATAAATAACCCAAGAGCATCCTGTGTACTGGCGATAGTAATGGCGTCCACTGGCTGCCCCCTATATTGGTATGCACTAGGAATTCAAGTCAAATGAGTTGATACAGGGTATACAGGAACAAGTTACTCTCAGATCAGACAGAACATCAAAAAGAAAAGCTAGACAGAAAGATCAGACTTTGTCTTCCACTTCCAGAACCCTTCTGGTTTGCCTTTATTGTGACATTGGCGAGGGTGAACGGTTTGCATGTTGTCCTATTGAGGGGGGATTGCTACGTGGTTGTTCCCATAATGTAAAGAGACAACAAATTGGAGACAACTTAATGTATGCAGTAATGATAGGCAAGGACTTCACAAAGTTTTGAGGTCATAAACTCAAAGTTCTCTCGTAATTATCTAAAATGCACAGGGGTAATTTAGGATATGTTCACACATGGTGACGTTTCATTGCATTACTGCACTCATGGACAACTGGACATCAATTAAATGATTAGTTATATTATGAAAACTCATTAACAGAACTAAATTACAATTAATTGCTTTGTCCAAATGTAATCTCATTATCCCCCTTCCCTACTTTCTTTTTACCATTTTTTCCTCTATGTACCCCTTTGTGAACCTTCATTTTATTATACTCATACAAACCATTAGAACTACAGTAGGTAAAATGCATGTAGTTATCCTTTATTAACCTCTATGACAGATAGAAAACTGTAGATGCAATTGAAATATTGATCTGTTATTCACCCCGATAGCAGACAGCAAACTCAGATATATGGGAGATCTCCTAGTAACCAATCCAAACAGATCCTTCTCTAATGATAAGAGGAATATTCAGGCCACTCTGGAAATTTCTAACAGTATTGAAGGTTTTAAGGAATTTTTCCTTGATATCTATCATTGATGTCTTCCTGTATTTGTATCTAAAACCCATGCTCTGCATTCGTTATGTTTCAATAGAACATTTACATTGGCCAATAAGTTAACCACATTGAGAACACATGTATCAGGAAAGCCTACGGGAAAATACAGTTAGCCCATGGGGTGCTAAGGCACAGAGTCCACTCCGGGTCTAGGTTCAGGGAAATCACCATCCCGCTAGGCCTTCAAGTCGTGGCAGAGTCCAAACTGTCTCAGCATCACAGGGGAGCCCTTTGTAATGGAGACAATGTCCTCCGCCCGTTTCCATAACATTGAGGGGCCACTCAAAGGAAAGGGACAGTCGAGCCGAAGCTGCAGACGGTTGTTTCCATCCTGTATTTTCTTTTTTTTTTCTAAAATAATGTTAATTCATAAGCTGTTTTGTGTATCAGCTATGGCATCTACAAGGTAATTACAAGAAGAAACTATGAAGACCTATGGTGCAGAAAATTAGTAGAGAATGCTTTTATGCAGGAGTGAATATTTGTTGGATGTGGTAATAGTGCATATATGGCACATCATTACAGATCCTAGGAGCGGGAGTCTCAGTGACCTTTAAAGTTAGAGGATAGCAAATTTTAGAGGACAGTAAAAACAGCAGCAATCTGTTTGTCCCACAGGGCCTTGAATCTACTTTCGGATCGCAGTGGAAGCAGCACCAGTAGCAAAAATTAACAGTACATTGTGTGGACTATATATGCATTTAAATACACACTCTCATAGTCAGTGCTCATAGTCAAATCCATCTAATTGCAGAATGAAGCAAGTGAGGGACAAGCCCTTACAGCAAAGGACGACTATCTTGCTGACCAGAGGAATGAATGAGTTTCAAGCATAGGAGGAGACAATGAGGTCATTAGCCCATACCTAATCACAAAGCTGGGACTCTCAAGCATTTTGAAAATGGTAACTTCACCAACAGCTATTTGGTACTCTGTAAGGCTAGCCATAGACATATCGAGCAGCAGGGTAGATTCTGTAGAGGAGAAGAATGAGCTGCCTAAGACAAAGGATCATGAACAGGTCTAGTGTCACATGTGCCAGTGGGGGTGTAGATAGCTCTGTCCTGACAATAAAGTTTCTGCAAATATTGTAGAATTATCAGGACCAAAAAAATATAGTGTATAGTGATAGTGTAATGGACAGCGAGTGTGGACTCGCTGTGCTACTCAACCGGTTTGGCTTTGGGCCACACCAGGGAGCGGAGTCTAAGTGCCCTCTAGGTCTTCACCCTTTATCCTGCTCCAGGATGCGGAAGCTGGACTTCTGCGGCTAGAGGACACCAGGTCGCTCCACAAGTGTGGTCCCGGTGTGAGCAGCAACTGGCCCCCAAGGACCAGAAGGAGTCGGTGCAAGGCTCCGGGGAACAGGCTACATATGCCTAGACAGCAAGCCGGACTGTCAGCAGGAGGAGTGAATGCAGTATCAGGGATGGGAGGGGTATTGTAGTCAGATAAGCAGAGGATCAGGGTAGGCGGATTCATTGCAGGTCACACAATCGAAATGGCAAACAGCAGAGGCAAAAAGGCCTACAATCTAAACTGGTTAAAAATTAGATTTGAGAATAAAGAAGTATCCCCTGGTTCTCACTTGGCCATTTTTTGAAGCTACTGGACAGTTAAGGAAGTGTAACATTTCATATGTCAACATTGCTAAGTCATATATGCTTCAATGTATATAGGATTATTGAGGTGGATTAGGAGTGGGGTATTTGAGAATTAATAATGAAGGTGACCTATGGCCCCATCAGTAGTTAGGTTACAACGAATTCAAACGCCACCAAAAAGAAAAAATGCTGAACCTCAAAATTTTTACAAAATAACATCATATATGTTTTATTGATTAAAAACATACACTGAAAATGAATATACAATGATCCATGACTGGAAATAATGATACAAACAGCAAGAGTAAGGAGGCTGCTCTCTGTGGACTACTGCTGAAAATACCAATAAATATAAAGTGCGAAATACATAGCAGCATAACGGTACATATACAAATATAGGATATAACAGGAGAATGCTCAATAGATAACTAAAAAGTACTGCATGGTGATATACATAAATAACCCAAGAGCATCCTGTGTACTGGCGATAGTAATGGCGTCCACTGGCTGCCCCCTATATTGGTATGCACTAGGAATTCAAGTCAAATGAGTTGATACAGGGTATACAGGAACAAGTTACTCTCAGATCAGACAGAACATCAAAAAGAAAAGCTAGACAGAAAGATCAGACTTTGTCTTCCACTTCCAGAACCCTTCTGGTTTGCCTTTATTGTGACATTGGCGAGGGTGAACGGTTTGCATGTTGTCCTATTGAGGGGGGATTGCTACGTGGTTGTTCCCATAATGTAAAGAGACAACAAATTGGAGACAACTTAATGTATGCAGTAATGATAGGCAAGGACTTCACAAAGTTTTGAGGTCATAAACTCAAAGTTCTCTCGTAATTATCTAAAATGCACAGGGGTAATTTAGGATATGTTCACACATGGTGACGTTTCATTGCATTACTGCACTCATGGACAACTGGACATCAATTAAATGATTAGTTATATTATGAAAACTCATTAACAGAACTAAATTACAATTAATTGCTTTGTCCAAATGTAATCTCATTATCCCCCTTCCCTACTTTCTTTTTACCATTTTTTCCTCTATGTACCCCTTTGTGAACCTTCATTTTATTATACTCATACAAACCATTAGAACTACAGTAGGTAAAATGCATGTAGTTATCCTTTATTAACCTCTATGACAGATAGAAAACTGTAGATGCAATTGAAATATTGATCTGTTATTCACCCCGATAGCAGACAGCAAACTCAGATATATGGGAGATCTCCTAGTAACCAATCCAAACAGATCCTTCTCTAATGATAAGAGGAATATTCAGGCCACTCTGGAAATTTCTAACAGTATTGAAGGTTTTAAGGAATTTTTCCTTGATATCTATCATTGATGTCTTCCTGTATTTGTATCTAAAACCCATGCTCTGCATTCGTTATGTTTCAATAGAACATTTACATTGGCCAATAAGTTAACCACATTGAGAACACATGTATCAGGAAAGCCTACGGGAAAATACAGTTAGCCCATGGGGTGCTAAGGCACAGAGTCCACTCCGGGTCTAGGTTCAGGGAAATCACCATCCCGCTAGGCCTTCAAGTCGTGGCAGAGTCCAAACTGTCTCAGCATCACAGGGGAGCCCTTTCTAATGGAGACAATGTCCTCCGCCCGTTTCCATAACATTGAGGGGCCACTCAAAGGAAAGGGACAGTCGAGCCGAAGCTGCAGACGGTTGTTTCCATCCTGTATTTTCTTTTTTTTTTCTAAAATAATGTTAATTCATAAGCTGTTTTGTGTATCAGCTATGGCATCTACAAGGTAATTACAAGAAGAAACTATGAAGACCTATGGTGCAGAAAATTAGTAGAGAATGCTTTTATGCAGGAGTGAATATTTGTTGGATGTGGTAATAGTGCATATATGGCACATCATTACAGATCCTAGGAGCGGGAGTCTCAGTGACCTTTAAAGTTAGAGGATAGCAAATTTTAGAGGACAGTAAAAACAGCAGCAATCTGTTTGTCCCACAGGGCCTTGAATCTACTTTCGGATCGCAGTGGAAGCAGCACCAGTAGCAAAAATTAACAGTACATTGTGTGGACTATATATGCATTTAAATACACACTCTCATAGTCAGTGCTCATAGTCAAATCCATCTAATTGCAGAATGAAGCAAGTGAGGGACAAGCCCTTACAGCAAAGGACGACTATCTTGCTGACCAGAGGAATGAATGAGTTTCAAGCATAGGAGGAGACAATGAGGTCATTAGCCCATACCTAATCACAAAGCTGGGACTCTCAAGCATTTTGAAAATGGTAACTTCACCAACAGCTATTTGGTACTCTGTAAGGCTAGCCATAGACATATCGAGCAGCAGGGTAGATTCTGTAGAGGAGAAGAATGAGCTGCCTAAGACAAAGGATCATGAACAGGTCTAGTGTCACATGTGCCAGTGGGGGTGTAGATAGCTCTGTCCTGACAATAAAGTTTCTGCAAATATTGTAGAATTATCAGGACCAAAAAAATATAGTGTATAGTGATAGTGTAATGGACAGCGAGTGTGGACTCGCTGTGCTACTCAACCGGTTTGGCTTTGGGCCACACCAGGGAGCGGAGTCTAAGTGCCCTCTAGGTCTTCACCCTTTATCCTGCTCCAGGATGCGGAAGCTGGACTTCTGCGGCTAGAGGACACCAGGTCGCTCCACAAGTGTGGTCCCGGTGTGAGCAGCAACTGGCCCCCAAGGACCAGAAGGAGTCGGTGCAAGGCTCCGGGGAACAGGCTACATATGCCTAGACAGCAAGCCGGACTGTCAGCAGGAGGAGTGAATGCAGTATCAGGGATGGGAGGGGTATTGTAGTCAGATAAGCAGAGGATCAGGGTAGGCGGATTCATTGCAGGTCACACAATCGAAATGGCAAACAGCAGAGGCAAAAAGGCCTACAATCTAAACTGGTTAAAAATTAGATTTGAGAATAAAGAAGTATCCCCTGGTTCTCACTTGGCCATTTTTTGAAGCTACTGGACAGTTAAGGAAGTGTAACATTTCATATGTCAACATTGCTAAGTCATATATGCTTCAATGTATATAGGATTATTGAGGTGGATTAGGAGTGGGGTATTTGAGAATTAATAATGAAGGTGACCTATGGCCCCATCAGTAGTTAGGTTACAACGAATTCAAACGCCACCAAAAAGAAAAAATGCTGAACCTCAAAATTTTTACAAAATAACATCATATATGTTTTATTGATTAAAAACATACACTGAAAATGAATATACAATGATCCATGACTGGAAATAATGATACAAACAGCAAGAGTAAGGAGGCTGCTCTCTGTGGACTACTGCTGAAAATACCAATAAATATAAAGTGCGAAATACATAGCAGCATAACGGTACATATACAAATATAGGATATAACAGGAGAATGCTCAATAGATAACTAAAAAGTACTGCATGGTGATATACATAAATAACCCAAGAGCATCCTGTGTACTGGCGATAGTAATGGCGTCCACTGGCTGCCCCCTATATTGGTATGCACTAGGAATTCAAGTCAAATGAGTTGATACAGGGTATACAGGAACAAGTTACTCTCAGATCAGACAGAACATCAAAAAGAAAAGCTAGACAGAAAGATCAGACTTTGTCTTCCACTTCCAGAACCCTTCTGGTTTGCCTTTATTGTGACATTGGCGAGGGTGAACGGTTTGCATGTTGTCCTATTGAGGGGGGATTGCTACGTGGTTGTTCCCATAATGTAAAGAGACAACAAATTGGAGACAACTTAATGTATGCAGTAATGATAGGCAAGGACTTCACAAAGTTTTGAGGTCATAAACTCAAAGTTCTCTCGTAATTATCTAAAATGCACAGGGGTAATTTAGGATATGTTCACACATGGTGACGTTTCATTGCATTACTGCACTCATGGACAACTGGACATCAATTAAATGATTAGTTATATTATGAAAACTCATTAACAGAACTAAATTACAATTAATTGCTTTGTCCAAATGTAATCTCATTATCCCCCTTCCCTACTTTCTTTTTACCATTTTTTCCTCTATGTACCCCTTTGTGAACCTTCATTTTATTATACTCATACAAACCATTAGAACTACAGTAGGTAAAATGCATGTAGTTATCCTTTATTAACCTCTATGACAGATAGAAAACTGTAGATGCAATTGAAATATTGATCTGTTATTCACCCCGATAGCAGACAGCAAACTCAGATATATGGGAGATCTCCTAGTAACCAATCCAAACAGATCCTTCTCTAATGATAAGAGGAATATTCAGGCCACTCTGGAAATTTCTAACAGTATTGAAGGTTTTAAGGAATTTTTCCTTGATATCTATCATTGATGTCTTCCTGTATTTGTATCTAAAACCCATGCTCTGCATTCGTTATGTTTCAATAGAACATTTACATTGGCCAATAAGTTAACCACATTGAGAACACATGTATCAGGAAAGCCTACGGGAAAATACAGTTAGCCCATGGGGTGCTAAGGCACAGAGTCCACTCCGGGTCTAGGTTCAGGGAAATCACCATCCCGCTAGGCCTTCAAGTCGTGGCAGAGTCCAAACTGTCTCAGCATCACAGGGGAGCCCTTTGCTAATGGAGACAATGTCCTCCGCCCGTTTCCATAACATTGAGGGGCCACTCAAAGGAAAGGGACAGTCGAGCCGAAGCTGCAGACGGTTGTTTCCATCCTGTATTTTCTTTTTTTTTTTCTAAAATAATGTTAATTCATAAGCTGTTTTGTGTATCAGCTATGGCATCTACAAGGTAATTACAAGAAGAAACTATGAAGACCTATGGTGCAGAAAATTAGTAGAGAATGCTTTTATGCAGGAGTGAATATTTGTTGGATGTGGTAATAGTGCATATATGGCACATCATTACAGATCCTAGGAGCGGGAGTCTCAGTGACCTTTAAAGTTAGAGGATAGCAAATTTTAGAGGACAGTAAAAACAGCAGCAATCTGTTTGTCCCACAGGGCCTTGAATCTACTTTCGGATCGCAGTGGAAGCAGCACCAGTAGCAAAAATTAACAGTACATTGTGTGGACTATATATGCATTTAAATACACACTCTCATAGTCAGTGCTCATAGTCAAATCCATCTAATTGCAGAATGAAGCAAGTGAGGGACAAGCCCTTACAGCAAAGGACGACTATCTTGCTGACCAGAGGAATGAATGAGTTTCAAGCATAGGAGGAGACAATGAGGTCATTAGCCCATACCTAATCACAAAGCTGGGACTCTCAAGCATTTTGAAAATGGTAACTTCACCAACAGCTCTTTGGTACTCTGTAAGGCTAGCCATAGACATATCGAGCAGCAGGGTAGATTCTGTAGAGGAGAAGAATGAGCTGCCTAAGACAAAGGATCATGAACAGGTCTAGTGTCACATGTGCCAGTGGGGGTGTAGATAGCTCTGTCCTGACAATAAAGTTTCTGCAAATATTGTAGAATTATCAGGACCAAAAAAATATAGTGTATAGTGATAGTGTAATGGACAGCGAGTGTGGACTCGCTGTGCTACTCAACCGGTTTGGCTTTGGGCCACACCAGGGAGCGGAGTCTAAGTGCCCTCTAGGTCTTCACCCTTTATCCTGCTCCAGGATGCGGAAGCTGGACTTCTGCGGCTAGAGGACACCAGGTCGCTCCACAAGTGTGGTCCCGGTGTGAGCAGCAACTGGCCCCCAAGGACCAGAAGGAGTCGGTGCAAGGCTCCGGGGAACAGGCTACATATGCCTAGACAGCAAGCCGGACTGTCAGCAGGAGGAGTGAATGCAGTATCAGGGATGGGAGGGGTATTGTAGTCAGATAAGCAGAGGATCAGGGTAGGCGGATTCATTGCAGGTCACACAATCGAAATGGCAAACAGCAGAGGCAAAAAGGCCTACAATCTAAACTGGTTAAAAATTTGATTTGAGAATAAAGAAGTATCCCCTGGTTCTCACTTGGCCATTTTTTGAAGCTACTGGACAGTTAAGGAAGTGTAACATTTCATATGTCAACATTGCTAAGTCATATATGCTTCAATGTATATAGGATTATTGAGGTGGATTAGGAGTGGGGTATTTGAGAATTAATAATGAAGGTGACCTATGGCCCCATCAGTAGTTAGGTTACAACGAATTCAAACGCCACCAAAAAGAAAAAATGCTGAACCTCAAAATTTTTACAAAATAACATCATATATGTTTTATTGATTAAAAACATACACTGAAAATGAATATACAATGATCCATGACTGGAAATAATGATACAAACAGCAAGAGTAAGGAGGCTGCTCTCTGTGGACTACTGCTGAAAATACCAATAAATATAAAGTGCGAAATACATAGCAGCATAACGGTACATATACAAATATAGGATATAACAGGAGAATGCTCAATAGATAACTAAAAAGTACTGCATGGTGATATACATAAATAACCCAAGAGCATCCTGTGTACTGGCGATAGTAATGGCGTCCACTGGCTGCCCCCTATATTGGTATGCACTAGGAATTCAAGTCAAATGAGTTGATACAGGGTATACAGGAACAAGTTACTCTCAGATCAGACAGAACATCAAAAAGAAAAGCTAGACCGAAAGATCAGACTTTGTCTTCCACTTCCAGAACCCTTCTGGTTTGCCTTTATTGTGACATTGGCGAGGGTGAACGGTTTGCATGTTGTCCTATTGAGGGGGGATTGCTACGTGGTTGTTCCCATAATGTAAAGAGACAACAAATTGGAGACAACTTAATGTATGCAGTAATGATAGGCAAGGACTTCACAAAGTTTTGAGGTCATAAACTCAAAGTTCTCTCGTAATTATCTAAAATGCACAGGGGTAATTTAGGATATGTTCACACATGGTGACGTTTCATTGCATTACTGCACTCATGGACAACTGGACATCAATTAAATGATTAGTTATATTATGAAAACTCATTAACAGAACTAAATTACAATTAATTACTTTGTCCAAATGTAATCTCATTATCCCCCTTCCCTACTTTCTTTTTACCATTTTTTCCTCTATGTACCCCTTTGTGAACCTTCATTTTATTATACTCATACAAACCATTAGAACTACAGTAGGTAAAATGCATGTAGTTATCCTTTATTAACCTCTATGACAGATAGAAAACTGTAGATGCAATTGAAATATTGATCTGTTATTCACCCCGATAGCAGACAGCAAACTCAGATATATGGGAGATCTCCTAGTAACCAATCCAAACAGATCCTTCTCTAATGATAAGAGGAATATTCAGGCCACTCTGGAAATTTCTAACAGTATTGAAGGTTTTAAGGAATTTTTCCGTGATATCTATCATTGATGTCTTCCTGTATTTGTATCTAAAACCCATGCTCTGCATTCGTTATGTTTCAATAGAACATTTACATTGGCCAATAAGTTAACCACATTGAGAACACATGTATCAGGAAAGCCTACGGGAAAATACAGTTAGCCCATGGGGTGCTAAGGCACAGAGTCCACTCCGGGTCTAGGTTCAGGGAAATCACCATCCCGCTAGGCCTTCAAGTCGTGGCAGAGTCCAAACTGTCTCAGCATCACAGGGGAGCCCTTTGCTAATGGAGACAATGTCCTCCGCCCGTTTCCATAACATTGAGGGGCCACTCAAAGGAAAGGGACAGTCGAGCCGAAGCTGCAGACGGTTGTTTCCATCCTGTATTTTCTTTTTTTTTTTCTAAAATAATGTTAATTCATAAGCTGTTTTGTGTATCAGCTATGGCATCTACAAGGTAATTACAAGAAGAAACTATGAAGACCTATGGTGCAGACAATTAGTAGAGAATGCTTTTATGCAGGAGTGAATATTTGTTGGATGTGGTAATAGTGCATATATGGCACATCATTACAGATCCTAGGAGCGGGAGTCTCAGTGACCTTTAAAGTTAGAGGATAGCAAATTTTAGAGGACAGTAAAAACAGCAGCAATCTGTTTGTCCCACAGGGCCTTGAATCTACTTTCGGATCGCAGTGGAAGCAGCACCAGTAGCAAAAATTAACAGTACATTGTGTGGACTATATATGCATTTAAATACACACTCTCATAGTCAGTGCTCATAGTCAAATCCATCTAATTGCAGAATGAAGCAAGTGAGGGACAAGCCCTTACAGCAAAGGACGACTATCTTGCTGACCAGAGGAATGAATGAGTTTCAAGCATAGGAGGAGACAATGAGGTCATTAGCCCATACCTAATCACAAAGCTGGGACTCTCAAGCATTTTGAAAATGGTAACTTCACCAACAGCTATTTGGTACTCTGTAAGGCTAGCCATAGACATATCGAGCAGCAGGGTAGATTCTGTAGAGGAGAAGAATGAGCTGCCTAAGACAAAGGATCATGAACAGGTCTAGTGTCACATGTGCCAGTGGGGGTGTAGATAGCTCTGTCCTGACAATAAAGTTTCTGCAAATATTGTAGAATTATCAGGACCAAAAAAATATAGTGTATAGTGATAGTGTAATGGACAGCGAGTGTGGACTCGCTGTGCTACTCAACCGGTTTGGCTTTGGGCCACACCAGGGAGCGGAGTCTAAGTGCCCTCTAGGTCTTCACCCTTTATCCTGCTCCAGGATGCGGAAGCTGGACTTCTGCGGCTAGAGGACACCAGGTCGCTCCACAAGTGTGGTCCCGGTGTGAGCAGCAACTGGCCCCCAAGGACCAGAAGGAGTCGGTGCAAGGCTCCGGGGAACAGGCTACATATGCCTAGACAGCAAGCCGGACTGTCAGCAGGAGGAGTGAATGCAGTATCAGGGATGGGAGGGGTATTGTAGTCAGATAAGCAGAGGATCAGGGTAGGCGGATTCATTGCAGGTCACACAATCGAAATGGCAAACAGCAGAGGCAAAAAGGCCTACAATCTAAACTGGTTAAAAATTTGATTTGAGAATAAAGAAGTATCCCCTGGTTCTCACTTGGCCATTTTTTGAAGCTACTGGACAGTTAAGGAAGTGTAACATTTCATATGTCAACATTGCTAAGTCATATATGCTTCAATGTATATAGGATTATTGAGGTGGATTAGGAGTGGGGTATTTGAGAATTAATAATGAAGGTGACCTATGGCCCCATCAGTAGTTAGGTTACAACGAATTCAAACGCCACCAAAAAGAAAAAATGCTGAACCTCAAAATTTTTACAAAATAACATCATATATGTTTTATTGATTAAAAACATACACTGAAAATGAATATACAATGATCCATGACTGGAAATAATGATACAAACAGCAAGAGTAAGGAGGCTGCTCTCTGTGGACTACTGCTGAAAATACCAATAAATATAAAGTGCGAAATACATAGCAGCATAACGGTACATATACAAATATAGGATATAACAGGAGAATGCTCAATAGATAACTAAAAAGTACTGCATGGTGATATACATAAATAACCCAAGAGCATCCTGTGTACTGGCGATAGTAATGGCGTCCACTGGCTGCCCCCTATATTGGTATGCACTAGGAATTCAAGTCAAATGAGTTGATACAGGGTATACAGGAACAAGTTACTCTCAGATCAGACAGAACATCAAAAAGAAAAGCTAGACAGAAAGATCAGACTTTGTCTTCCACTTCCAGAACCCTTCTGGTTTGCCTTTATTGTGACATTGACCGAGGGTGAACGGTTTGCATGTTGTCCTATTGAGGGGGGATTGCTACGTGGTTGTTCCCATAATGTAAAGAGACAACAAATTGGAGACAACTTAATGTATGCAGTAATGATAGGCAAGGACTTCACAAAGTTTTGAGGTCATAAACTCAAAGTTCTCTCGTAATTATCTAAAATGCACAGGGGTAATTTAGGATATGTTCACACATGGTGACGTTTCATTGCATTACTGCACTCATGGACAACTGGACATCAATTAAATGATTAGTTATATTATGAAAACTCATTAACAGAACTAAATTACAATTAATTGCTTTGTCCAAATGTAATCTCATTATCCCCCTTCCCTACTTTCTTTTTACCATTTTTTCCTCTATGTACCCCTTTGTGAACCTTCATTTTATTATACTCATACAAACCATTAGAACTACAGTAGGTAAAATGCATGTAGTTATCCTTTATTAACCTCCATGACAGATAGAAAACTGTAGATGCAATTGAAATATTGATCTGTTATTCACCCCGATAGCAGACAGCAAACTCAGATATATGGGAGATCTCCTAGTAACCAATCCAAACAGATCCTTCTCTAATGATAAGAGGAATATTCAGGCCACTCTGGAAATTTCTAATAGTATTGAAGGTTTTAAGGAATTTTTCCTTGATATCTATCATTGATGTCTTCCTGTATTTGTATCTAAAACCCATGCTCTGCATTCGTTATGTTTCAATAGAACATTTACATTGGCCAATAAGTTAACCACATTGAGAACACATGTATCAGGAAAGCCTACGGGGGGGGGCGTGGCTTAGCTATGGAGCCGTGAGGACGCTTCTTGCCGGAGCTCCGGGCCACCGCACGCAGATCCACCCTTACATAAGCTGATTACAACACACTCCAGATGGCAAACCGCAAGGAGAAGACAGTGGGGACACCCCAGCACCCGGCTACCCGTTCGGCGGTGGCGTCCGCCCGTATAGACAGGTATCTCCAGCCGGCAGGCTCCGGACCACAGGCCGCCGGCAGCGGCAACATGGCGCCTGCTGCACATCCGGCCCCTTCTCCCTGTGTCCTCCCGAGCAGCCAAACTCACCTGCCGGTGTCCTGGGCAGACTCCGATACCGGGGATGGTGCGGGACAAATGGACTGGCCGGGGACTTCCAGGCCGCAGCCCTCACGCGACCGCTACTTGTCAGGGGAGGCCTCCTCACAGGGTGACACGCGGCCCTCGGACTTCCAGCTCCTGCGGGAGCTTATACAGGCCCTGCCCACGAAGCAGGACTTGGACGCGGTTGTGTGCCGCATAGAGTCCGCGCACCAGCAGGCGATAGCGGAGGTGCGCACAGAGGTGGAGGAGCTGGCCCAGCGTACCACGGCAGTGGAGGGATCATCCGCCATTTTGTCCTCCAGAGTAGATCTCCTGGAGAGTGACATGGCGCGCGTCCGCCAACACTCCCGTCATCTCACACTTCTCCTAGATGACCAGGAGAACAGAGGGAGGCGAAACAATGTGCGTATAAAAGGCCTGCCGGAGCTTCAGGGGGGCGATGAACTGCCTCGCAGAGTGTCTGAGCTCTTCAACATGGCTACCTCCAGACCTCTGGATTCTACTTATGCTATCGACAGAGTACACAGAGTGGCGAGAGCACCGGCGAGGGAAAATGCCGCGCCGAGAGATGTCTTGTGCCGCTTACACTACTATTCAGACAAGGAGAGCATACTGGCGGCCATGAGAAATTCAGGTACTATTCAGTATGAGAACGCGACGGTGCGCCTCTTTCCTGACGTCTCCGCCCGCACGCTCTCTATGAGACGCCTCCTGCAGCCGCTCCTGACAATGATTAAAGAGGCCGGGGCATCCTATAGATGGGGCCATCCCTTCCAGGTCATGGTGCGCAGGGATTCCGCTACATTCTTCCTCAGATGTCATGAGGATCTTCCACAGCTGTTCACCTTCCTGGACAGGCCTCCCATCTCCGTTCCAGATTGGCTGGCTGTGGACCTGCCGCCACCACCTGCGCAATTGCGCCGCCGCAGATCCAGAGTCTCCACTGATCTGCCCCATTCCCAACCTGTCTCGCCCCCACCAATCGTGGACCTCTCTCTGGGACTCCCGATGGAAGCTTAGGAGTTGCGGCTGCGACACCACTGTGTCCACCTCTATTGTTTTTCCATGATCCGGTCTCCATCTCCAGGTGCACCCGCGGGTGCTGACTAGAAACACATCTCCACTGTGTCATGAGCCGTCCTTGTTGTACTGGCCCGGCTGCATTTCCACTTCTCTGGCCTCGACAGGGTCGACACAGTCATATTGCCTCCCTGCTATCTGCGAGGACTTGTTTGGAGGGGATTCGTACTTTGTCTGTGCTGATTTCGTCGGCCATCCCTATAGCTGGACCGACAAGAAGATGGACTTCGCATCTTAGCCTGCTCGCACATTGGGTTTCCATGGGGACTGTTCAGCTCAATCTGCTTGGATTCACTGTCTCCCGCATGTGCCTCGCACTCTGGTGCCCATTGGTGCCTTCTTGTGTTGCCTAATTAAGCTCTCTCATTGTTTTTAGTTGTAACTTAAGTCTGTGCCCTGGGTCCTCTGCACCCTCACGCCCATTGTTGTGTTGGGGATGTGGAGGCTCAGTGATCCTTTAGTTCTGAAGGGTTTTGTTGGATCTGTTGGTTGTGGCTCGGGGCCCCTCACCCCGTGGTTTTCTACGTCTCCACTCTAACTTTCTTTGTCTCTCTTTACTTCTATTTCCTTCTGGGAGCTCTGCCTCCGTTGAGCACGTATTAGTGCTACCTGTCCTTCTGGTCTCCCCTCCTTTTCTCCCTCTCGGGTTTCTGCCTTTTCCCCCTTCATCCCTCTCCCTTCGCTCCTTTCCCCCTCCCATCCGTGTGTTCTCCCGTTCCTCCTCTCCACCCCCCCTTCTTTCACCCTTCCCACCCCCCCTTATTTTTTTTTTTTTTTTTTTTTTTTTTTTTTTTCTCGCCTCCACCCCCCCCCACCCCCCCTTCCCACTCTCACACGGGCAATGGCCTCTCGGCTTCAGGGTGACCTAAAAGTAGGTTCCCTTAATGTTAAGGGCCTACATGATTGTGGCAAACGCTCCATTATGATGAATCTCTTTAAAAAGCAGGATATCCATGTTGCCTTTATCCAAGAAACACATATGCTCCCCACGCATAAATTTTCCCTGACTAACTCTTGGTTCCCCTTCTCCTACCACAGTTATTCACCGATCCAGAAAGCAAGAGGTACCAGCATCCTTATATCCCGTTCGCTACCTTGGGAATTCGTGGACACCCGGTGTGATGAGGAGGGTCGTATGATTCTTGTGAAGGGTAGGATTAACGCACAGGTATTTACCTTTGCCTCCCTCTATCTTCCTAACTCGGGCCAGGCGCATGCGATGCAAACGTACCTCGAGGCCATTGATGACTTCAAGGAGGGGATACTGGTCGTTGGCGGAGATCTCAACCTGGCGTTGGATCCATCCTTGGATACCTCTAGAGGATCCTCACATGTTAGTCGCTCACACTTGTCCCGCATGAACGCCCTACTACACGAACACCAGTTAATTGACACATGGAGACTTGGCCACCCCAGGGACAGGGACTATTCCTTTTATTCCCCAGTACACGATACCTACTCAAGGTTAGACTATCTCCTGTTGAAGCACGGACATTTATCCTCATTCAGAAATGCAGCGATTGACACCATTACGTTCTCAGACCATGCGATGATCTCTCTCACGCTGGCGCTGCCGGACCCGTACCCCGTGCAATGGCAGTGGCAGCTTAATTCATCTCTGATCCAGGATATTGTGGTCCTTGCAGACCTTAGGCAGTCCCTGACCGAATATTTCAGTACAAATGGTGGTGGAGAGTCCTCGGCTATGGTGGTCTGGGAGGCACATAAGTGCGTGGCTAGAGGGATCCTGGTGAAACACGGGGCGCGCCTTAAGCGGGAAAAAGCGGCTAAAACGACCCGCTTACTAGCAGAATTACGAGACCTAGAGCAGGCCCACAAATCTGCCCCTACAGAAGATATTACGGTGCGGCTACTGGCGGCTCGGGAGTCCCTGCGCACTCATTTACTAGACAAAGCCAAAGCCACATTGGTGAAATGTAGGCGCCATTTCTATGAGTTTGGGAATAAGTGCGGACGGACCCTGGCTAGGGCGCTGCGAGCTCAACGTACTCGGACCTATGTCCCCCAAATTGTTACTGGCTCAGGAGGACGGGAGCACTTACCGGCGGGCATTGCGCGGGCATTCCGCGACTTCTACGCTGCTTTATACTCCACAGACCAATCTAATCCCCTTACACTCAGCCACTCTTTTCGCTCCCGGATCAGGGACTATCTGGCCCGATCTGGCCTCCCGCGTCTCCCTGAGGAAGCTCTCGCTGCTCTGGAGGAGCCGCTTTCTGACACAGAACTCCGTGCGGCCCTTAAGGCTTCCAAGTCCGGGAAAGCACCGGGCCCTGACGGATTCTCCCTGGGATATTATAAGGCACTCGAACCACTGCTAACCCCCCACTTCCTAGAGGCCTTCAATTCACTCCCTGGGGGCCCCTCGCTCCCCACTGACACCACTAGGGCGGTCATTTCGGTCATCCCTAAAGAGGGGAAGGACCATTCCCTTTGTGCCAGCTACAGGCCAATATCCCTTTTAAATGTTGACCTGAAGCTGTTCGCAAAGATCCTGGCCTCTAGACTGTCTCCCCTTCTTGGGGGCGCCGTTCACCTAGATCAGGCGGGATTCTTGCCGGGACGTGAAGCCCGGGACAATACCATTCGTGCAGTTGACCTGGTCCATCATGCCTCGGCCCACCGCACCCCGTTCATGCTTCTTTCTACAGACGCCGAAAAGGCTTTCGACCGTGTCAACTGGACGTTTATGGAGGAGACCTTGCGGGCCTTAGGTTTGGGTCCAAATTTTTTATCTTGGATTCTGTCCCTTTACTCTAATCCCTCTGCCACTGTCCGGGTGAACGGCGTCCTCTCAGACCGCTTTCCTATCTACAACGGCACAAGACAGGGGTGTCCTCTCTCTCCCCTCATCTTTGTGTTAACATTAGAGCCTTTCTTGAGAATTGTGCGGGGGACGGAGGATATTGGGGGTTTGCGAGTGGGCAACACCGTACACAAGGTAGCCGCGTATGCGGACGACTTGCTCTTCTTTGTCACGAATCCTCAGGTTACTCTGCCAGTCATACTGAGAGAGTTGGACCTCTTTGCCTCACTCTCTAATTTTAAAATCAATTATGCAAAGTCGGAGGCACTTAACGTATCATTGCCCGGTGAGACGGTGTTGTCACTTCGCGCCTCCTTTAGGTTCCGCTGGGCCTCTAAGGTGCTCAAATACCTAGGGATCTATCTCACTGCTGACCCGAAAGAGCTCTTCTCCGCTAACTTTCCCCCAATTCTTGCGACGGTACAGTCCTGTTGCGCCAATTGGAGCAAGGGACTGTTCACGTGGTTCGGCAGATGTGCCATTTTCAAGATGAATCTCCTGCCAAAGCTGCTATATGCCTTCCAGTGCCTGCCGGTTCGTGTCCCAAAATCGTTCCTTAAGGCCGTGACCTCCGCTCAGACTAGATTCATTTGGGGTGGTAAACCGGCACGGGTTAAACGAGCTTTGTTGTGTCGCAAAAAAGATAGAGGTGGCGTTGCTCTCCCGGATATCCATCTGTATCACCTGGCGTCGGTCCTCACCCGGGTCGTAGATTGGTGTAGACATGCGGCACTGAAGCCATGGGTCCAAATAGAACAGTCCTCCACCAGCATCCCTCTAGCCTGCATCCCCTGGCTCCCCGGCCCCTCCCTGACAGACCTACGTTCACATCCGACGATAGGCCCGACACTCCTAGCCTGTGCCGACGCTTTGGTCCGCAGCCGCGTGCTTCCACTCACCTCACCTATGTCTCCGATCCTTGGCCATCCGGATTTTGTACCTGGGATTTCAGACCCAGGCTTCAGAACATGGGCGAATGCTAATATTTTTAGAGCCTCCCATTTTATATCCCAGGCAACATGGTTGTCCCCTGCGGCTTTGGAAGCCATTTCCGACCCGAGACCACTAGGCACATGGCGTATTAACCAACTCACACACTTTTTACACACTCTCCCCCCTGCCGTACAATTCTCCACCCCTAAGACGTATTTGGAGACGTTGTGCGAGGGTTCTGGCCAACTACGTCATACACTCTCACTTCTCTACAACGACCTGCTGATCCCGCCCGACCAGGAATCCCCTCCATTTCTGACGAAATGGGAGAATGACCTCCACCTCTCTCTCTCTCCGGCGCAAAGAACCGACATTATGTCCCTGGTCCATAAAGGCTCCGTGAGCTCACGCTTCCAGGAGGCGGGCTATAAGATCCTTACACGATGGTACCAGGTGCCGGTGAGGTTGCATGCGATCTGGCCTGAGGTAGATCCGATGTGTTGGAGATGTGGGACTGCGGAGGGTACCCACCTGCATGTGTTTTGGTCCTGCCCGGTGCTCGCAGCTTTCTGGGACAGGGTTAGGGAGACCATCCGGCGGGTCATTGGCCCCTCGGTGGATCTCTCGCCTGCCCTGTTTCTTCTTCACCACACTGAGCTGTCCACGAAAAAATACAGGCGCTCCCTGCTACGCTTCCTGGTAATGGCGGCTCGCTCGTGCGTCCCTCTATACTGGAAACGCACAGTCCCCCCACCTGTTTCTCTCTGGATCTCTAAGGTGAACGAACTTATGAGAATGGAGGACCTGACTGCGGTGCTGCACGACCAGAACGCTCGTTTTACGGGTATGTGGCTAGCCTGGATGGAATTCCAGGAGACGGCTGAATATGCAACCTTGCTGTGCCCAGACCCCTCCCAGAGCGCTGGAGGGATTTAGATATCTCTCTGAGTGCTTGCGGGCCTGTGACAGTTGGGGCACCTGGGCCTGGACATTGCCCTCAGACCTTCCCTACTGTCCCCTCTACTCCCTCCTTCCCCCCGCCTCCCTCCCCTCCCCCCCCCCCCCCTTTTTTTTTTTTTTTTATTATTTTATTCTATCTTCTTTCTTCTCTCCCTCCTCTCCTCTTTCCTTCTCTTTCTTCCGTAGCCTCTGCCTTCCCTCGCCCTTCTTCTACCCGCCCCCCCCCCCCGGTCTCTCCTGTGGCTCTCTCGCCCCCCTCCTCCCCTGTCCTCTGCCCTTCTTCACCTTTTCCCACTCCTCTGTTTTTCCCCCACCCTCTCCCTGCCTTCTGAACTTCAGCGTCTTTTGCTGGGAGTTCTTCTTTCTGGTCCTTTAGTTGAAAAGGACGAAGGGGTTGACGGTTGGGGGTAGCCACCGGGCCATCACAATAACTCATAGAACAGGTGGACACTGTACTTCCTCGTCCAATTTGGCATGAGTGTTAAATTGTACCGACCTGTTCTACTGTGTACATTTTCATATTTCTCTCTTGTCCAAATATTTCGCCTTTTTTTCGCAACTCTCTGGCTCGGGGTGTGTTTATCCCTGATTGTTCAGCTTTTCTTTGTCGGAAAATGTGGCTACTAAATAAAGAATTTATAAAAAAAAAGGAAAGCCTACGGGAAAATACAGTTAGCCCATGGGGTGCTAAGGCACAGAGTCCACTCCGGGTCTAGGTTCAGGGAAATCACCATCCCGCTAGGCCTTCAAGTCGTGGCAGAGTCCAAACTGTCTCAGCATCACAGGGGAGCCCTTTGTAATGGAGACAATGTCCTCCGCCCGTTTCCATAACATTGAGGGGCCACTCAAAGGAAAGGGACAGTCGAGCCGAAGCTGCAGACGGTTGTTTCCATCCTGTATTTTCTTTCTTTTTTTCTAAAATAATGTTAATTCATAAGCTGTTTTGTGTATCAGCTATGGCATCTACAAGGTAATTACAAGAAGAAACTATGAAGACCTATGGTGCAGAAAATTAGTAGAGAATGCTTTTATGCAGGAGTGAATATTTGTTGGATGTGGTAATAGTGCATATATGGCACATCATTACAGATCCTAGGAGCGGGAGTCTCAGTGACCTTTAAAGTTAGAGGATAGCAAATTTTAGAGGACAGTAAAAACAGCAGCAATCTGTTTGTCCCACAGGGCCTTGAATCTACTTTCGGATCGCAGTGGAAGCAGCACCAGTAGCAAAAATTAACAGTACATTGTGTGGACTATATATGCATTTAAATACACACTCTCATAGTCAGTGCTCATAGTCAAATCCATCTAATTGCAGAATGAAGCAAGTGAGGGACAAGCCCTTACAGCAAAGGACGACTATCTTGCTGACCAGAGGAATGAATGAGTTTCAAGCATAGGAGGAGACAATGAGGTCATTAGCCCATACCTAATCACAAAGCTGGGACTCTCAAGCATTTTGAAAATGGTAACTTCACCAACAGCTATTTGGTACTCTGTAAGGCTAGCCATAGACATATCGAGCAGCAGGGTAGATTCTGTAGAGGAGAAGAATGAGCTGCCTAAGACAAAGGATCATGAACAGGTCTAGTGTCACATGTGCCAGTGGGGGTGTAGATAGCTCTGTCCTGACAATAAAGTTTCTGCAAATATTGTAGAATTATCAGGACCAAAAAAATATAGTGTATAGTGATAGTGTAATGGACAGCGAGTGTGGACTCGCTGTGCTACTCAACCGGTTTGGCTTTGGGCCACACCAGGGAGCGGAGTCTAAGTGCCCTCTAGGTCTTCACCCTTTATCCCGCTCCAGGATGCGGAAGCTGGACTTCTGCGGCTAGAGGACACCAGGTCGCTCCACAAGTGTGGTCCCGGTGGGAGCAGCAACTGGCCCCCAAGGACCAGAAGGAGTCGGTGCAAGGCTCCGGGGAACAGGCTACATATGCCTAGACAGCAAGCCGGACTGTCAGCAGGAGGAGTGAATGCAGTATCAGGGATGGGAGGGGTATTGTAGTCAGATAAGCAGAGGATCAGGGTAGGCGGATTCATTGCAGGTCACACAATCGAAATGGCAAACAGCAGAGGCAAAAAGGCCTACAATCTAAACTGGTTAAAAATTTGATTTGAGAATAAAGAAGTATCCCCTGGTTCTCACTTGGCCATTTTTTGAAGCTACTGGACAGTTAAGGAAGTGTAACATTTCATATGTCAACATTGCTAAGTCATATATGCTTCAATGTATATAGGATTATTGAGGTGGATTAGGAGTGGGGTATTTGAGAATTAATAATGAAGGTGACCTATGGCCCCATCAGTAGTTAGGTTACAACGAATTCAAACGCCACCAAAAAGAAAAAATGCTGAACCTCAAAATTTTTACAAAATAACATCATATATGTTTTATTGATTAAAAACATACACTGAAAATGAATATACAATGATCCATGACTGGAAATAATGATACAAACAGCAAGAGTAAGGAGGCTGCTCTCTGTGGACTACTGCTGAAAATACCAATAAATATAAAGTGCGAAATACATAGCAGCATAACGGTACATATACAAATATAGGATATAACAGGAGAATGCTCAATAGATAACTAAAAAGTACTGCATGGTGATATACATAAATAACCCAAGAGCATCCTGTGTACTGGCGATAGTAATGGCGTCCACTGGCTGCCCCCTATATTGGTATGCACTAGGAATTCAAGTCAAATGAGTTGATACAGGGTATACAGGAACAAGTTACTCTCAGATCAGACAGAACATCAAAAAGAAAAGCTAGACAGAAAGATCAGACTTTGTCTTCCACTTCCAGAACCCTTCTGGTTTGCCTTTATTGTGACATTGGCCAGGGTGAACGGTTTGCATGTTGTCCTATTGAGGGGGGATTGCTACGTGGTTGTTCCCATAATGTAAAGAGACAACAAATTGGAGACAACTTAATGTATGCAGTAATGATAGGCAAGGACTTCACAAAGTTTTGAGGTCATAAACTCAAAGTTCTCTCGTAATTATCTAAAATGCACAGGGGTAATTTAGGATATGTTCACACATGGTGACGTTTGATTGCATTACTGCACTCATGGACAACTGGACATCAATTAAATGATTAGTTATATTATGAAAACTCATTAACAGAACTAAATTACAATTAATTGCTTTGTCCAAATGTAATCTCATTATCCCCCTTCCGTACTTTCTTTTTACCATTTTTTCCTCTATGTACCCCTTTGTGAACCTTCATTTTATTATACTCATACAAACCATTAGAACTACAGTAGGTAAAATGCATGTAGTTATCCTTTATTAACCTCTATGACAGATAGAAAACTGTAGATGCAATTGAAATATTGATCTGTTATTCACCCCGATAGCAGACAGCAAACTCAGATATATGGGAGATCTCCTAGTAACCAATCCAAACAGATCCTTCTCTAATGATAAGAGGAATATTCAGGCCACTCTGGAAATTTCTAACAGTATTGAAGGTTTTAAGGAATTTTTCCTTGATATCTATCATTGATGTCTTCCTGTATTTGTATCTAAAACCCATGCTCTGCATTCGTTATGTTTCAATAGAACATTTACATTGGCCAATAAGTTAACCACATTGAGAACACATGTATCAGGAAAGCCTACGGGAAAATACAGTTAGCCCATGGGGTGCTAAGGCACAGAGTCCACTCCGGGTCTAGGTTCAGGGAAATCACCATCCCGCTAGGCCTTCAAGTCGTGGCAGAGTCCAAACTGTCTCAGCATCACAGGGGAGCCCTTTGTAATGGAGACAATGTCCTCCGCCCGTTTCCATAACATTGAGGGGCCACTCAAAGGAAAGGGACAGTCGAGCCGAAGCTGCAGACGGTTGTTTCCATCCTGTATTTTCTTTTTTTTTTTCTAAAATAATGTTAATTCATAAGCTGTTTTGTGTATCAGCTATGGCATCTACAAGGTGATTACAAGAAGAAACTATGAAGACCTATGGTGCAGAAAATTAGTAGAGAATGCTTTTATGCAGGAGTGAATATTTGTTGGATGTGGTAATAGTGCATATATGGCACATCATTACAGATCCTAGGAGCGGGAGTCTCAGTGACCTTTAAAGTTAGAGGATAGCAAATTTTAGAGGACAGTAAAAACAGCAGCAATCTGTTTGTCCCACAGGGCCTTGAATCTACTTTCGGATCGCAGTGGAAGCAGCACCAGTAGCAAAAATTAACAGTACATTGTGTGGACTATATATGCATTTAAATACACACTCTCATAGTCAGTGCTCATAGTCAAATCCATCTAATTGCAGAATGAAGCAAGTGAGGGACAAGCCCTTACAGCAAAGGACGACTATCTTGCTGACCAGAGGAATGAATGAGTTTCAAGCATAGGAGGAGACAATGAGGTCATTAGCCCATACCTAATCACAAAGCTGGGACTCTCAAGCATTTTGAAAATGGTAACTTCACCAACAGCTATTTGGTACTCTGTAAGGCTAGCCATAGACATATCGAGCAGCAGGGTAGATTCTGTAGAGGAGAAGAATGAGCTGCCTAAGACAAAGGATCATGAACAGGTCTAGTGTCACATGTGCCAGTGGGGGTGTAGATAGCTCTGTCCTGACAATAAAGTTTCTGCAAATATTGTAGAATTATCAGGACCAAAAAAATATAGTGTATAGTGATAGTGTAATGGACAGCGAGTGTGGACTCGCTGTGCTACTCAACCGGTTTGGCTTTGGGCCACACCAGGGAGCGGAGTCTAAGTGCCCTCTAGGTCTTCACCCTTTATCCTGCTCCAGGATGCGGAAGCTGGACTTCTGCGGCTAGAGGACACCAGGTCGCTCCACAAGTGTGGTCCCGGTGTGAGCAGCAACTGGCCCCCAAGGACCAGAAGGAGTCGGTGCAAGGCTCCGGGGAACAGGCTACATATGCCTAGACAGCAAGCCGGACTGTCAGCAGGAGGAGTGAATGCAGTATCAGGGATGGGAGGGGTATTGTAGTCAGATAAGCAGAGGATCAGGGTAGGCGGATTCATTGCAGGTCACACAATCGAAATGGCAAACAGCAGAGGCAAAAAGGCCTACAATCTAAACTGGTGAAAAATTTGATTTGAGAATAAAGAAGTATCCCCTGGTTCTCACTTGGCCATTTTTTGAAGCTACTGGACAGTTAAGGAAGTGTAACATTTCATATGTCAACATTGCTAAGTCATATATGCTTCAATGTATATAGGATTATTGAGGTGGATTAGGAGTGGGGTATTTGAGAATTAATAATGAAGGTGACCTATGGCCCCATCAGTAGTTAGGTTACAACGAATTCAAACGCCACCAAAAAGAAAAAATGCTGAACCTCAAAATTTTTACAAAATAACATCATATATGTTTTATTGATTAAAAACATACACTGAAAATGAATATACAATGATCCATGACTGGAAATAATGATACAAACAGCAAGAGTAAGGAGGCTGCTCTCTGTGGACTACTGCTGAAAATACCAATAAATATAAAGTGAGAAATACATAGCAGCATAACGGTACATATACAAATATAGGATATAACAGGAGAATGCTCAATAGATAACTAAAAAGTACTGCATGGTGATATACATAAATAACCCAAGAGCATCCTGTGTACTGGCGATAGTAATGGCGTCCACTGGCTGCCCCCTATATTGGTATGCACTAGGAATTCAAGTCAAATGAGTTGATACAGGGTATACAGGAACAAGTTACTCTCAGATCAGACAGAACATCAAAAAGAAAAGCTAGACAGAAAGATCAGACTTTGTCTTCCACTTCCAGAACCCTTATGGTTTGCCTTTATTGTGACATTGGCGAGGGTGAACGGTTTGCATGTTGTCCTATTGAGGGGGGATTGCTACGTGGTTGTTCCCATAATATAAAGAGACAACAAATTGGAGACAACTTAATGTATGCAGTAATGATAGGCAAGGACTTCACAAAGTTTTGAGGTCATAAACTCAAAGTTCTCTCGTAATTATCTAAAATGCACAGGGGTAATTTAGGATATGTTCACACATGGTGACGTTTCATTGCATTACTGCACTCATGGACAACTGGACATCAATTAAATGATTAGTTATATTATGAAAACTCATTAACAGAACTAAATTACAATTAATTGCTTTGTCCAAATGTAATCTCATTATCCCCCTTCCCTACTTTCTTTTTACCATTTTTTCCTCTATGTACCCCTTTGTGAACCTTCATTTTATTATACTCATACAAACCATTAGAACTACAGTAGGTAAAATGCATGTAGTTATCCTTTATTAACCTCTATGACAGATAGAAAACTGTAGATGCAATTGAAATATTGATCTGTTATTCACCCCGATAGCAGACAGCAAACTCAGATATATGGGAGATCTCCTAGTAACCAATCCAAACAGATCCTTCTCTAATGATAAGAGGAATATTCAGGCCACTCTGGAAATTTCTAACAGTATTGAAGGTTTTAAGGAATTTTTCCTTGATATCTATCATTGATGTCTTCCTGTATTTGTATCTAAAACCCATGCTCTGCATTCGTTATGTTTCAATAGAACATTTACATTGGCCAATAAGTTAACCACATTGAGAACACATGTATCAGGAAAGCCTACGGGAAAATACAGTTAGCCCATGGGGTGCTAAGGCACAGAGTCCACTCCGGGTCTAGGTTCAGGGAAATCACCATCCCGCTAGGCCTTCAAGTCGTGGCAGAGTCCAAACTGTCTCAGCATCACAGGGGAGCCCTTTGTAATGGAGACAATGTCCTCCGCCCGTTTCCATAACATTGAGGGGCCACTCAAAGGAAAGGGACAGTCGAGCCGAAGCTGCAGACGGTTGTTTCCATCCTGTATTTTCTTTTTTTTTTCTAAAATAATGTTAATTCATAAGCTGTTTTGTGTATCAGCTATGGCATCTACAAGGTGATTACAAGAAGAAACTATGAAGACCTATGGTGCAGAAAATTAGTAGAGAATGCTTTTATGCAGGAGTGAATATTTGTTGGATGTGGTAATAGTGCATATATGGCACATCATTACAGATCGTAGGAGCGGGAGTCTCAGTGACCTTTAAAGTTAGAGGATAGCAAATTTTAGAGGACAGTAAAAACAGCAGCAATCTGTTTGTCCCACAGGGCCTTGAATCTACTTTCGGATCGCAGTGGAAGCAGCACCAGTAGCAAAAATTAACAGTACATTGTGTGGACTATATATGCATTTAAATACACACTCTCATAGTCAGTGCTCATAGTCAAATCCATCTAATTGCAGAATGAAGCAAGTGAGGGACAAGCCCTTACAGCAAAGGACGACTATCTTGCTGACCAGAGGAATGAATGAGTTTCAAGCATAGGAGGAGACAATGAGGTCATTAGCCCATACCTAATCACAAAGCTGGGACTCTCAAGCATTTTGAAAATGGTAACTTCACCAACAGCTATTTGGTACTCTGTAAGGCTAGCCATAGACATATCGAGCAGCAGGGTAGATTCTGTAGAGGAGAAGAATGAGCTGCCTAAGACAAAGGATCATGAACAGGTCTAGTGTCACATGTGCCAGTGGGGGTGTAGATAGCTCTGTCCTGACAATAAAGTTTCTGCAAATATTGTAGAATTATCAGGACCAAAAAAATATAGTGTATAGTGATAGTGTAATGGACAGCGAGTGTGGACTCGCTGTGCTACTCAACCGGTTTGGCTTTGGGCCACACCAGGGAGCGGAGTCTAAGTGCCCTCTAGGTCTTCACCCTTTATCCTGCTCCAGGATGCGGAAGCTGGACTTCTGCGGCTAGAGGACACCAGGTCGCTCCACAAGTGTGGTCCCGGTGTGAGCAGCAACTGGCCCCCAAGGACCAGAAGGAGTCGGTGCAAGGCTCCGGGGAACAGGCTACATATGCCTAGACAGCAAGCCGGACTGTCAGCAGGAGGAGTGAATGCAGTATCAGGGATGGGAGGGGTATTGTAGTCAGATAAGCAGAGGATCAGGGTAGGCGGATTCATTGCAGGTCACACAATCGAAATGGCAAACAGCAGAGGCAAAAAGGCCTACAATCTAAACTGGTTAAAAATTAGATTTGAGAATAAAGAAGTATCCCCTGGTTCTCACTTGGCCATTTTTTGAAGCTACTGGACAGTTAAGGAAGTGTAACATTTCATATGTCAACATTGCTAAGTCATATATGCTTCAATGTATATAGGATTATTGAGGTGGATTAGGAGTGGGGTATTTGAGAATTAATAATGAAGGTGACCTATGGCCCCATCAGTAGTTAGGTTACAACGAATTCAAACGCCACCAAAAAGAAAAAATGCTGAACCTCAAAATTTTTACAAAATAACATCATATATGTTTTATTGATTAAAAACATACACTGAAAATGAATATACAATGATCCATGACTGGAAATAATGATACAAACAGCAAGAGTAAGGAGGCTGCTCTCTGTGGACTACTGCTGAAAATACCAATAAATATAAAGTGCGAAATACATAGCAGCATAACGGTACATATACAAATATAGGATATAACAGGAGAATGCTCAATAGATAACTAAAAAGTACTGCATGGTGATATACATAAATAACCCAAGAGCATCCTGTGTACTGGCGATAGTAATGGCGTCCACTGGCTGCCCCCTATATTGGTATGCACTAGGAATTCAAGTCAAATGAGTTGATACAGGGTATACAGGAACAAGTTACTCTCAGATCAGACAGAACATCAAAAAGAAAAGCTAGACAGAAAGATCAGACTTTGTCTTCCACTTCCAGAACCCTTCTGGTTTGCCTTTATTGTGACATTGGCGAGGGTGAACGGTTTGCATGTTGTCCTATTGAGGGGGGATTGCTACGTGGTTGTTCCCATAATGTAAAGAGACAACAAATTGGAGACAACTTAATGTATGCAGTAATGATAGGCAAGGACTTCACAAAGTTTTGAGGTCATAAACTCAAAGTTCTCTCGTAATTATCTAAAATGCACAGGGGTAATTTAGGATATGTTCACACATGGTGACGTTTCATTGCATTACTGCACTCATGGACAACTGGACATCAATTAAATGATTAGTTATATTATGAAAACTCATTAACAGAACTAAATTACAATTAATTGCTTTGTCCAAATGTAATCTCATTATCCCCCTTCCCATACTTTCTTTTTACCATTTTTTCCTCTATGTACCCCTTTGTGAACCTTCATTTTATTATACTCATACAAACCATTAGAACTACAGTAGGTAAAATGCATGTAGTTATCCTTTATTAACCTCTATGACAGATAGAAAACTGTAGATGCAATTGAAATATTGATCTGTTATTCACCCCGATAGCAGACAGCAAACTCAGATATATGGGAGATCTCCTAGTAACCAATCCAAACAGATCCTTCTCTAATGATAAGAGGAATATTCAGGCCACTCTGGAAATTTCTAACAGTATTGAAGGTTTTAAGGAATTTTTCCTTGATATCTATCATTGATGTCTTCCTGTATTTGTATCTAAAACCCATGCTCTGCATTCGTTATGTTTCAATAGAACATTTACATTGGCCAATAAGTTAACCACATTGAGAACACATGTATCAGGAAAGCCTACGGGAAAATACAGTTAGCCCATGGGGTGCTAAGGCACAGAGTCCACTCCGGGTCTAGGTTCAGGGAAATCACCATCCCGCTAGGCCTTCAAGTCGTGGCAGAGTCCAAACTGTCTCAGCATCACAGGGGAGCCCTTTGTAATGGAGACAATGTCCTCCGCCCGTTTCCATAACATTGAGGGGCCACTCAAAGGAAAGGGACAGTCGAGCCGAAGCTGCAGACGGTTGTTTCCATCCTGTATTTTCTTTTTTTTTTCTAAAATAATGTTAATTCATAAGCTGTTTTGTGTATCAGCTATGGCATCTACAAGGTAATTACAAGAAGAAACTATGAAGACCTATGGTGCAGAAAATTAGTAGAGAATGCTTTTATGCAGGAGTGAATATTTGTTGGATGTGGTAATAGTGCATATATGGCACATCATTACAGATCCTAGGAGCGGGAGTCTCAGTGACCTTTAAAGTTAGAGGATAGCAAATTTTAGAGGACAGTAAAAACAGCAGCAATCTGATTGTCCCACAGGGCCTTGAATCTACTTTCGGATCGCAGTGGAAGCAGCACCAGTAGCAAAAATTAACAGTACATTGTGTGGACTATATATGCATTTAAATACACACTCTCATAGTCAGTGCTCATAGTCAAATCCATCTAATTGCAGAATGAAGCAAGTGAGGGACAAGCCCTTACAGCAAAGGACGACTATCTTGCTGACCAGAGGAATGAATGAGTTTCAAGCATAGGAGGAGACAATGAGGTCATTAGCCCATACCTAATCACAAAGCTGGGACTCTCAAGCATTTTGAAAATGGTAACTTCACCAACAGCTATTTGGTACTCTGTAAGGCTAGCCATAGACATATCGAGCAGCAGGGTAGATTCTGTAGAGGAGAAGAATGAGCTGCCTAAGACAAAGGATCATGAACAGGTCTAGTGTCACATGTGCCAGTGGGGGTGTAGATAGCTCTGTCCTGACAATAAAGTTTCTGCAAATATTGTAGAATTATCAGGACCAAAAAAATATAGTGTATAGTGATAGTGTAATGGACAGCGAGTGTGGACTCGCTGTGCTACTCAACCGATTTGGCTTTGGGCCACACCAGGGAGCGGAGTCTAAGTGCCCTCTAGGTCTTCACCCTTTATCCTGCTCCAGGATGCGGAAGCTGGACTTCTGCGGCTAGAGGACACCAGGTCGCTCCACAAGTGTGGTCCCGGTGTGAGCAGCAACTGGCCCCCAAGGACCAGAAGGAGTCGGTGCAAGGCTCCGGGGAACAGGCTACATATGCCTAGACAGCAAGCCGGACTGTCAGCAGGAGGAGTGAATGCAGTATCAGGGATGGGAGGGGTATTGTAGTCAGATAAGCAGAGGATCAGGGTAGGCGGATTCATTGCAGGTCACACAATCGAAATGGCAAACAGCAGAGGCAAAAAGGCCTACAATCTAAACTGGTTAAAAATTAGATTTGAGAATAAAGAAGTATCCCCTGGTTCTCACTTGGCCATTTTTTGAAGCTACTGGACAGTTAAGGAAGTGTAACATTTCATATGTCAACATTGCTAAGTCATATATGCTTCAATGTATATAGGATTATTGAGGTGGATTAGGAGTGGGGTATTTGAGAATTAATAATGAAGGTGACCTATGGCCCCATCAGTAGTTAGGTTACAACGAATTCAAACGCCACCAAAAAGAAAAAATGCTGAACCTCAAAATTTTTACAAAATAACATCATATATGTTTTATTGATTAAAAACATACACTGAAAATGAATATACAATGATCCATGACTGGAAATAATGATAGAAACAGCAAGAGTAAGGAGGCTGCTCTCTGTGGACTACTGCTGAAAATACCAATAAATATAAAGTGCGAAATACATAGCAGCATAACGGTACATATACAAATATAGGATATAACAGGAGAATGCTCAATAGATAACTAAAAAGTACTGCATGGTGATATACATAAATAACCCAAGAGCATCCTGTGTACTGGCGATAGTAATGGCGTCCACTGGCTGCCCCCTATATTGGTATGCACTAGGAATTCAAGTCAAATGAGTTGATACAGGGTATACAGGAACAAGTTACTCTCAGATCAGACAGAACATCAAAAAGAAAAGCTAGACAGAAAGATCAGACTTTGTCTTCCACTTCCAGAACCCTTCTGGTTTGCCTTTATTGTGACATTGGCGAGGGTGAACGGTTTGCATGTTGTCCTATTGAGGGGGGATTGCTACGTGGTTGTTCCCATAATGTAAAGAGACAACAAATTGGAGACAACTTAATGTATGCAGTAATGATAGGCAAGGACTTCACAAAGTTTTGAGGTCATAAACTCAAAGTTCTCTCGTAATTATCTAAAATGCACAGGGGTAATTTAGGATATGTTCACACATGGTGACGTTTCATTGCATTACTGCACTCATGGACAACTGGACATCAATTAAATGATTAGTTATATTATGAAAACTCATTAACAGAACTAAATTACAATTAATTGCTTTGTCCAAATGTAATCTCATTATCCCCCTTCCCTACTTTCTTTTTACCATTTTTCCTCTATGTACCCCTTTGTGAACCTTCATTTTATTATACTCATACAAACCATTAGAACTACAGTAGGTAAAATGCATGTAGTTATCCTTTATTAACCTCTATGACAGATAGAAAACTGTAGATGCAATTGAAATATTGATCTGTTATTCACCCCGATAGCAGACAGCAAACTCAGATATATGGGAGATCTCCTAGTAACCAATCCAAACAGATCCTTCTCTAATGATAAGAGGAATATTCAGGCCACTCTGGAAATTTCTAACAGTATTGAAGGTTTTAAGGAATTTTTCCTTGATATCTATCATTGATGTCTTCCTGTATTTGTATCTAAAACCCATGCTCTGCATTCGTTATGTTTCAATAGAACATTTACATTGGCCAATAAGTTAACCACATTGAGAACACATGTATCAGGAAAGCCTACGGGAAAATACAGTTAGCCCATGGGGTGCTAAGGCACAGAGTCCACTCCGGGTCTAGGTTCAGGGAATCACCATCCCGCTAGGCCTTCAAGTCGTGGCAGAGTCCAAACTGTCTCAGCATCACAGGGGAGCCCTTTGTAATGGAGACAATGTCCTCCGCCCGTTTCCATAACATTGAGGGGCCACTCAAAGGAAAGGGACAGTCGAGCCGAAGCTGCAGACGGTTGTTTCCATCCTGTATTTTCTTTTTTTTTTCTAAAATAATGTTAATTCATAAGCTGTTTTGTGTATCAGCTATGGCATCTACAAGGTAATTACAAGAAGAAACTATGAAAGACCTATGGTGCAGAAAATTAGTAGAGAATGCTTTTATGCAGGAGTGAATATTTGTTGGATGTGGTAATAGTGCATATATGGCACATCATTACAGATCCTAGGAGCGGGAGTCTCAGTGACCTTTAAAGTTAGAGGATAGCAAATTTTAGAGGACAGTAAAAACAGCAGCAATCTGTTTGTCCCACAGGGCCTTGAATCTACTTTCGGATCGCAGTGGAAGCAGCACCAGTAGCAAAAATTAACAGTACATTGTGTGGACTATATATGCATTTAAATACACACTCTCATAGTCAGTGCTCATAGTCAAATCCATCTAATTGCAGAATGAAGCAAGTGAGGGACAAGCCCTTACAGCAAAGGACGACTATCTTGCTGACCAGAGGAATGAATGAGTTTCAAGCATAGGAGGAGACAATGAGGTCATTAGCCCATACCTAATCAAAAAGCTGGGACTCTCAAGCATTTTGAAATGGTAACTTCACCAACAGCTATTTGGTACTCTGTAAGGCTAGCCATAGACATATCGAGCAGCAGGGTAGATTCTGTAGAGGAGAAGAATGAGCTGCCTAAGACAAAGGATCATGAACAGGTCTAGTGTCACATGTGCCAGTGGGGGTGTAGATAGCTCTGTCCTGACAATAAAGTTTCTGCAAATATTGTAGAATTATCAGGACCAAAAAAATATAGTGTATAGTGATAGTGTAATGGACAGCGAGTGTGGGACTCGCTGTGCTACTCAACCGGTTTGGCTTTGGGCCACACCAGGGAGCGGAGTCTAAGTGCCCTCTAGGTCTTCACCCTTTATCCCGCTCCAGGATGCGGAAGCTGGACTTCTGCGGCTAGAGGACACCAGGTCGCTCCACAAGTGTGGTCCCGGTGTGAGCAGCAACTGGCCCCCAAGGACCAGAAGGAGTCGGTGCAAGGCTCCGGGGAACAGGCTACATATGCCTAGACAGCAAGCCGGACTGTCAGCAGGAGGAGTGAATGCAGTATCAGGGATGGGAGGGGTATTGTAGTCAGATAAGCAGAGGATCAGGGTAGGCGGATTCATTGCAGGTCACACAATCGAAATGGCAAACAGCAGAGGCAAAAAGGCCTACAATCTAAACTGGTTAAAAATTAGATTTGAGAATAAAGAAGTATCCCCTGGTTCTCACTTGGCCATTTTTTGAAGCTACTGGACAGTTAAGGAAGTGTAACATTTCATATGTCAACATTGCTAAGTCATATATGCTTCAATGTATATAGGATTATTGAGGTGGATTAGGAGTGGGGTATTTGAGAATTAATAATGAAGGTGACCTATGGCCCCATCAGTAGTTAGGTTACAACGAATTCAAACGCCACCAAAAAGAAAAAATGCTGAACCTCAAAATTTTTACAAAATAACATCATATATGTTTTATTGATTAAAATCATACACTGAAAATGAATATACAATGATCCATGACTGGAAATAATGATACAAACAGCAAGAGTAAGGAGGCTGCTCTCTGTGGA